>NW_015513508.1:4789-7143 GCF_001515645.1 Sinocyclocheilus grahami | reverse complement strand
TTGTAAAAAGATGCTGCTCTTTCCAACATAAAAATGCACCGTTCATCAAAATATGGATTGTCATCTCCCTTGAAAAACAGGGATACTTCTCACTTTTGGAGGGGGCAAAAGGGGGACACAGCCTGCTTGTCAGGGTTCACTTGGTTTTGAGTTCCTCACGGGATTATGTCCTGTTCAGCAAAGATGACCTGCAGAAATGAAGCAAAAGAATCGTTTAATAACTAGAACGGTCAAATAAAATGATTCAAAATGATCTACCTCATAAATGGAGGAGCAAATATACAGAGCATTTGATGTTCTGTACTTAAAATCGCATTATGAGGTCGAAAAAATAATAATAATTCTGGACACGTTGTATAGTGTCTGCCCTGTGTGATGATCCAAGTCCAGTGCCCTAGACCTGATAAATCAAGTATAAACTGGTTTCAGACTAGCAATAACGGATATTATCCTTCAGCTGGCTTGTCTTTTTCTGGAAGCTCTGCCCTGTTTCCTGGAGGGCTACTATCTTCATGTGGAGACACTGAGAGTCATACAAGCTCTGAGAGGGCTGGAGCACGAACTGCTGATACAGACAAAATCTGGTGCTCTGACAGATCCTGTCACAGTGGAGCAAAAAAACTAAACAAAACCGCAGTCCACCGTTTGCCTCTGCAATCCCTCTCTCTCTCTATCTCTCCCTCTTGAGCTGTAAAGCCATCAGAAAACATGACTAAGCAAGAGCCAAGAGGTCTCACCCTTTCCAAGCACATATGTGTGTGTATCTATCACTGCGTGATCTTTGGCAAGCATGAATGGAAGATGTTTTGTCGGTTGTTTGTATTTTAAACAATTGATTGAAACAAATGTGAGATCAAAAACAGACAATGTACTCATTTATAAAAAGTGTAATAAATACTGTAAAACATGAAGGCTACACAATATAATTCTCATAAGACCATTTCAATAATTTGGATTGCATGTAGTGTTCCTAGTGAGACAAAGGCAAACTATGTGTAAAAAATATATATATAAAATGTAATACAAATAACGTGCTTAATTCAATGTTTGTACAGTTTTTGACTACTGAATTAGCATGAAAGTTTGTTATTAGTGAATAAGAATTTTTATTTAAGAAGAATTATACAAATAAGTTGCTTATAGATCATATATTACTATGGCTTGTGAGCATATTGTACTCTTAGCATTACTAGAAGGCACATTCATTATAGAATGGCTTTTTAAGATTTTATGAACGATTATTTTTCTTGGCCTGGACAACACAATTGAAATCCCCTGATATTTCTCTGACAGTGGGAACCCTTGTTAATTAAATCTTTTCATTAGCTATTCGTTTGGCAAACGGGCAAAAGTTGCTCTTCAGACAGGTCAAGAACAATCTCAGCATCTGAACGCAGAAGATAGCTGTCAATCAACAGCCCTGAAGAATCATATCATACACACCTGAGAGATTTCCATCTGTCTTTCTCCATGTTGTTCTCTGGTCCTTCACTCTCATATGATGCCAGATACAAAGCTGTTGAGAGATCATGGAGATGAGACGAGTGTGTCAGCAACAGAAAACAAAGCCACCCGTTTTCGTTCTTGAGGAATGATCTGAATTTGTGTCACTTGGTCATTTAGCATGACGGCATTTTACGCCTGAGGCAGTCATGACAAACGCAATTGTCTTTGTGGCTGGTATCTTGTGTCATTAGAACAGGTTGATGACACAAGTTGACAGTAAACAAGTAAGACAGAATGCAGAAATGATGTTTAATCAGCAAAACCATTGTCTGCCCTCAATTAATCGTAAGCTAGCATTAAAAAAACATCTGTACCATCTTCACTGAAGACTGGTGCGGTCAGGAGATACTGCAGAATCTTGCGGTCTCTATCAAAAGGACACTCCACCTTCTTCCATGTCATGAACTCCATCACTTGTTTGGCCAGCTCCCAGAATTTCTGTAGCACAGTCAAGATTCATTCTGTTAGAAATCATCGCCTGTGTTTCATTTCTAACTACTGTCATGCTGAATTGATGCCCTTGAAACTTCATTTCAACAGATGTATACGTCAATGAACTAAATCTGGATGCTTCTGTTGCTATGTGACGGTGCTTTCTCAGCCATCCATTGTTATTCAGTAGCTGTGACGGCAGTTGTTTCTATGCATCATGTTAGCTTGTATGTACTGCCAAGCCAAGAATTACCTCAAAATTGACATGTCCGTTCAGGAGCCTGTTGGCACATCCTTCATTGAGGAAGTAAATGTCTTTAATCAAGAGACTGAAGAAAGGGATAACAATCTGGAAGGCAAAAAGGGAACACAAGATTATATAACAGCTATAACTGACCAAAAACCAAGAAAAAAAA
>NW_015513508.1:3769-4692 GCF_001515645.1 Sinocyclocheilus grahami | reverse complement strand
CAAGGCACACCAAGCAAAAAAATGTCAAGTAAAAAATAAAATAAAATTTGAAAATGTAAAAAAAAAAAAAAAAAAAATTGCTATTAACAATTCTAAAATTAGACCATTTAAATAAATACCTTTTATTTTACCATATTAATATATTAAATCATTCCATGCAATCAACATCCTGAAATTATTTTTCATTTACATTTATTTTATATATACATTTAAGTCTTTTTATGCCTGAGCATCACTCCAAAACTGAGGAAGAAAGAAATAAGCCGAAACAAAATCACAACAAAACAAAACCACAGGCATTAGAGTAAAGTCCCATGTGACTAGTTAACCTCAAGTTCAAATCAAGCTTAAAATAAGTGCAATACCCATTGGTGAACAAAACAAAAGGTCAAAAATACGAGCAGTCAAACCAGTTGATGAGTTAAAGACATTAAGAGAGCAGTAATGCATTCCTGATTTAATTTGTTTACAGTGGAAATTCCTGTCCTGGAACATGCACTTATTTTGTCCCTTATATCTTTAAAGTAACAACACTTGCCAAAGCCGAAACGTATCTGATTTTAGGGAAAAACAAGTGACATGGGCCACTGTGATGCAAAAAAAAAAAAAACACGTCCCCCCACGGAAAAGCTGAGCATTCCAGTGTTGCTCTGGAACATTCTGTCTCACCACACAAACCCACACAGCGAAGATCTCCTCCCTAACCAGTCAAAGATGCAAAACAATCCTTACAAAGCGTAACAAAAACAAACACCACATACAAAAAAATGTATAAGAACTCTCAAAATAGGCGTGTATTTTAACAAAGACATGCACAATATTGAGCTTCCTTTTGGCAGACTCAAATACCGGATGGATTTTATTGAGTTTGCTCACAGAAAACACTTAAGAGTATCAGAACATTTAGTTAACTGGCCGACTGC
>NW_015513508.1:1722-2874 GCF_001515645.1 Sinocyclocheilus grahami | reverse complement strand
AATCACTTTCAAAACTATTTTTCTCCAGCTGATGAACGATAAAAATTTTTTTTTACAGCCAATCAGAATCCATCCTGCTGTAACGAGCTCGAGAATTTAAGGCGGCAGACGCATGTATGCTTAGAATAAACAGACGATATAATTCGCTGGTGTGGACGCTAATATCGTTATCTTTATAGTTATCGTTCTTGGTGTGAACGGGGCTTAATGCTCTCCAAGGCTGCATTTATCTGATCAAAAATAGAAAAGAAAATTGAAAACCATTTTAGGTGAACAAGTTATAAACTTTATTAGGGACCTATAGGTGAATATCTGCAGCTTTAGCATTAAAGATTTTGATTCTACAGGGAAGGCATGGCATCCTTTTATCCTACAATTCTCCATTGTCTTTGAACAAAACAAGAGGAAGGCAAAGTGAGAGAAAAGAAAGAGTGTTGCGTGTTGCTGAACCTCCCTGAAGACGAGACATACAGTGCCTATTTACACATCAAAATGCTGCAAGACAAACGGCGAGACTGAACCGTGTGTGTCGTTTACATAAGTCACATATCAAGTTCAAGGCCTTTTTCTGTCTAAAGATAAAGCAAGACACAAAACCCTCTTTAGACAGTAAACAGTATGCAGATTCAAAATTAAAGCCTTAAAGATCTCAGCCCCTTTCAAATTTGGCTTAAAAAGCTTTGTAAACATTTGCACACCCACTCAAAAGGAGAATTGCATGTTGTGTTTCAGAAAAATTATGACACAAAAGCAACAATTCTCGCCCACTTGAGACTAAAACTGGCAAGATATGGCGTCCATATTGTCAGGGGTTTGAGCATCATGCATGCATGAGTCACGGGGGACAAGAGCCAGGGTCGGACACTTAATATGATTAGTGCCATGTCAGCACTGCATTCACCATGATTTCTTCCCACTCACGTTGTCCCCTACATGTTCCCCTCACTTCAGTGAGTCACACCCACCCTCTGCTGTAAAAAGACAATATCAATCCCAACACGATGAAATACATACCTCCAGTATATCAAATTTGGCGGTTTTGACTTTGCCCCAGGTCTTCTTGAGCCGTGACACTGGGCTCATATTCATCCCAGCTGAAAGACACGCATAGAAAGAGACACAGGTCAGCACACTGCAACACACTGTTTCCTG
>NW_015513508.1:0-1159 GCF_001515645.1 Sinocyclocheilus grahami | reverse complement strand
CCATGATAGATTTTTTTAGGATTCTTTGATGAACAGATGAAAAGATCAGCATTTATTTGAAATAGAAATCTTTAAATGTCTTTGACTTTTGATCAAGTTAATGTGTCCTTGCGGAACAGAAAAAATTTACTGACCCAAACAATTTAATGGCAGCATGTGTTCAATTACAGAAGTAAAATATCTTTACGGAGACAAAGGAATTAATTGATGGAACAAGGGAAACATTGATATCTGTAGTTCATACATACACATTCAACTGAATATGTTGTGATCTGTATCTAAAATTCAGTCATTTCAGATTTTTCTTCCCCAGTTTTAAGCCTGAACAATAGCAGCAACACTATCTATTCATCTACAAAAGAGCCATCTGAGGCTTTAGTACCATTAGCAATCTGTCTATACTAACAGGTGTCAGGACCAGAGCTCCTTCGGCACTCTAACATGATACTAGAGCAAATTATCTTTCAGTCCTAGCCATACGCTGATGCTCCATTCACGTCACACAATGTACGCTGCCTCCAAAACACAGAAGCAGGAGTGATCAACCTTTCCCATGACTTGTTTGTTCTCTTTCAGTGACTTTAATATCAGCCTTCCATCTCCAGGGAGAGAGGCTTGTGTAAGAGCCCCGGCCTGTGGGCTCGTCTCCAGGGAATGACCAGGGAAAGGACAGCTGGTTCCACTCCCTCCCTCCCACAATCCCCCTCTCAATGAGTCTGTCCCTCACTCAGTCTATTGGATTGGTCAGCACCGACCATCTGCCTGAGGGATGCCGCTCCCTCGTTCCAGCTCTCGCTCACACAGGCTGAACAGCTGCCTCTTCTCCTGGCTCTCTCCACTCCTGTTCCCCTACCCATAATGCCTCAGACACAGGCCTGGGCGGGTGCTCAGAGAACTGAGTGAATGATTAATGTAAGCTGATCATTATTTTATTATATTATCGCTGGTAAAGTGTACTATATATTATATATATACACTATATATATCAGAAGGCTAACACAAACAACAAAATTGTTTGGAATATATTTTAGCTAAAGATTATTGATTAACTCTACCTTAATCAAAATTAAGGCAAAAATTCATTATCTAAACCTCGACAAATAGCTAAAGAAGGCTCTCCGCAGAGCTAAACAAACACACAAATAAAGTGATAAATTGT
>NW_015513507.1:5943-7143 GCF_001515645.1 Sinocyclocheilus grahami | reverse complement strand
TCAAAAGAACAGCATTTATTTGAAATAGAAATCCTTTGTAAAATTACAATCGTCTTCACTGTCATTTTTGATCAATTGAATGCGTCCTTGATTGTTAATTTCTTTCAAAAATCTTACTGACCCCAATTAAGAACAGTCTGTATGACTTCAGTCTTTGTGTGAGGAACAGAGTAGAGCGCAATATTCTCATTATTCAATCAAATTTTACATAAGCATTCAAATTAAAACATGATGAGAATGTCACCGGTTTTCATAACTGAATGTCTGAAAATGAACATGAGATCTGAGAGCTACAAAGGAGATGATAATTAGTGAAGTGCTTAAATTAGAGTCTGTTCTTCACATAAAGCATCATTTGACTTGGAGTACAAAATCATGAAGAATTAAAAGCAGTACATGGATTTGGGTTTTAAAATTTGGATCAACATATGGGTAAAGTAAACAACGTCAATGAATTGGTCTTTTAATTAACAAAAGCATTTTTAACTCTCTGCTGCCTCGTGTGGTGATTTTCAGCGCCAGCTCTTATTATTAAGCTTGATTTCCATGCATATTTTCTGTGTGTTTCTGTAAAGCATCGGGACTCATTAATCGGTTTTGAAGAGACAAAAGCAAGGCTTCTGCCTCTCTGCAGCGGCCGATAAAACCCAACGAGTTCAGAGCCGCCGCGTGAATCCCAGCAGCCCGATCCGAGCAGAAAGGTCACAGTCACGCTAATAAAGAACTCCAACCACGGCACCGAGACACAGATCCGCTCTCTGAGAAACCCAGAAACTGTAGTTGAGTCTCATTAAATGGACAGATCAGGAGGAGGGAGACGCATGATCATTCACTGGCCTCTTCTCATCCCCATCCATCTGTTATGTCACAAACTCACTTCTCCTGCACAGATTTTAAAGGCACATGGATGATAAATGAAGCCAAGAGCACTGAGAGAAGCGACAGCAGGCAACAAACACAAGCTCAGTGCATGTGCATGTTTGGGTAGTTAGAAGCAGTGATGCTGTTTAATCTGTATTTTGTGTAAATGTATGTGTTTACTTGAGAAAAGCGAGTGTGCTGATGCACAACTGATTTAAAAATAAATAAATAAATGCATGCGTCACGTTTAGTGCAGCTTTAACCCTGTGTAAAGCCTGACATATGAAATAATAGTCCAAAAAAAATTAATTTTATTTTAAATGGAAGCATTGACTGAAA
>NW_015513507.1:4683-5334 GCF_001515645.1 Sinocyclocheilus grahami | reverse complement strand
TTGTACAATTACACTAAAAGATGCACTGATAACTCAAATGTAAATTAGCCAAAATATTTCACGAAGAAATCTGTGGATGTGTGTGTGTGTGTTATTGTATGTAATCATATATGGATGGATGTGAGAGTTTGTGCTCCAGCAGCATTATGGGCTTTGTTGGTTCGTGCTCTTTATGCAGCAGATGATCCTCTAATTAAGCAGCAGACAAATAAAACAAAGACAGGCCGGATTCTAAAGGCTGTTTAAGGTCTTTTAATGAGTCCTTGTCCCGACATTTAGAGCGGATATCAGCGCAGGGCATGTTCTGTAAAACAAGCCTCATAAAGTTAATAATATGATTGGCGATGATAAGAGGAAAGGTCAGCTCACAGCACTGCAGACCTCGCCTCTCCTCTCAAACACAGACGTGAGCATGTGGAAAACACTTCCAGAACATTTCAACTAAGGAAACCATCTAATTCATAGTTTCAAATGGTTTCCTAAAATGTTTTACCATAAAAGAAATAAACAGTAGGTTATAAAGTTCAAGCGCTCTGGGACAGAAAAGAGCCACGCTTGAAAAAACTGGTTATTTGCAGCAAAGTTTGCATCAAAGCAGGGTTATTTTAGTTAACTAAAACTAAACCTGAAACTAAAACCATAAAAAAAAAA
>NW_015513507.1:0-723 GCF_001515645.1 Sinocyclocheilus grahami | reverse complement strand
CATTTACCAGATGCCCATTTAACATGCAATAATTAGATCAGTGCTTTTGAGAAAGGAGGGGCCCGTATAATGGGGTCCCCTGCCATAACATTAACCGCACCCCAGGGTTGTCAAAATTATTATTTGGAGAGTGCTTGGGAAAGCGAAAGCAATGCTTTTGTGTCGTTCCACCATTCTTTCGTTCCCTGTTTCTCCATTATTCTTTCGGTCTGAGCGCATCCAGGCAGTGAGCAATGTTATTCGGGTAGTTACCCTAAAAGATGATGCAGCCTCTGTACATCCACCAAATTACACTTCCATTCACATGCTGCACTCAGGGCCGCAGACATGAAAGAAAACATCATTTCTTATTGTGATGGAGCCGTCTTTGTGGCGTTTGCCAGCCTCACTCCTGCTTTTAAGATAAAACCAATAATGAGAAAATCGGAGTGCTTAGAGCTGTAGCTGTCCTCTTAGACAGACAGATTAACAAACGCTGTTTTATCAGAGCACTCCCAACAATTGGACGACACGCTCGCTTTTTCAACCGTGCGTACGGCGATCTGTCACGGACAATGGGAAAGCATTTGTTCTGCTGCTATGATATACGACATCAAAATTAATCACTAAACATTCCATTATTATAATCTGTTTAAATGATTTCGCCCTCGTCTGAGTAATTACGAGCCAGATTATTTCAAATAGCATAAGAGTTGAGCACAGCAATGGTCAAACATGAGCTGT
>NW_015513506.1:6221-7144 GCF_001515645.1 Sinocyclocheilus grahami | reverse complement strand
ATGGGCTTCTCCATCCGTGAGGTATACCATCTGTTTAATCGTGTAACTGCACTTGTAATGTCTTCATGTAAACGCTGTAGTAAGTTTGTGGTTTTGTTTGCAGGATCTTGATTGGCCAGGTCTGGCTGCCGGCTCGCTCTTCCAACGCCCGCGTGCAAACGCTCTGATCGTCGTGCGCGGCTTGGACAGCCTCGACTTTCCAAAAAACATTTCCTCCTACCCTCTCGAAAATGTGAGTGATGCATTCTCACGTGCATGAGTTATTTTATTTTCTGTGGTGCATGAATGCAAAAGCTATTCTTTGTCTCTTGCTCTTTCTTGCTTTTATGTCTTTGATTCAACGTGTAGGTTGTCACTTTAACCTTTAAATGAATGAGTAAAGTTAAATAAGTCCCTGTAGACCCTGAAAAAAAAGTTTCAACAGCTAATTTGTAAGTTCCAGGAAAGAAGGATATTTCAGGATTGAGTAGCCGTGTAGTTTCCCTGCTAGACTTCCCTTATTTTGTATCATGAGACTGAAGGCACAACTTTGTCTATATATCTGTCTCTGTCTGTCTGGTTTCAGCCAGTTCCGTTCACTCTGGACAGTGTGGCAAACACGGTGCACACTCTGTTTGCCGGCAGCACCCCTGTGGTCTTGCAGCTGGCCCCCAGTGAGGAGGTATGACCTCAGCGAATCTCTGGCACATTATGACTCACTAACCACATAAGTGATGCCTGCAAACACACAAAGTGCTCTGCAGATAAAGATGCACGTGAGATGCTTAAAATCTGATGCAATAAAATGCAAAGGTAAAATGAGACCTACTGTAAAGAATATTTAATTGGACTGACTTGTTTTTTTTAATACTGGAAAATTAGCATTTTTATCCAGTGTTAAGTTAAAAGTTTGTATAAAAAAAGTTTTTATGTAAAAAAAAAAA
>NW_015513506.1:4027-4993 GCF_001515645.1 Sinocyclocheilus grahami | reverse complement strand
CTTTCTGTTTACTGCAGTTGCAGAAACACAAGCATCTGGCTAAAGACCCGGCTCCTGACCTGTACTCTTTAGAGCTGGCGGGGTTGGAGGAAATCGTCCGTCGTTATGGCACAGACTCTCCTCAGTTCGCTGACGCTACCAGGATCCTGACGTCCACTCTACAGAAGGTATGGAGACTGTGCTGCATTATTATAGTTTACTAAAACATTAACTTTTCTATTATTTGAAATAAATTTGAACTGAAATAAAAAAATTAAATAAAAACTTTCACTTGTTGAACTAAAATAACTAAAACTTAAATAAAAACTAAGAACTAATAAAAATGGTAGTTACTAAACTAAACTAAAATTAAAACCAAACTGGAAATATAAAAATGAAAACTAATTCTAAATATTAGTGATATCAGTGATACTAAGATAACACTGCTGTGCTGGCCTCTTTCTTGTTTACTGACACAATGGTCTTTAATGCAACATAGTACATAAATTTTACTGTAGTTTTAATTTTTTTAAATACATTACAGTGTTACATTAATGTAAATACAGTTTAATATGTTCATATTGTATAATAGATAGTAGTGTATTGTAAATTATCACAATAAATATGACATTAATTACAGAATCGCAAGCAAAAGTTATTAATTTTTTTAAATGGAACATGGAACAAGTTGCTAAAATGTTCTGCTGGAAATGAGGAAGACTAGTAGCTTTTTGTCGTTGTTGTTGTTTTAATTAAGCCTTAGGACAAGGACAATTAAGATTTCTATATGTATTTTTGCATTAAGGCATTTTTAGACAAAAAAAGGAATTATGCTTTATTTTCTTTAATTGTTTTAAGATGAAAAAATGGCACACTTTTACTGTGTAAAACTGTTAATATAACAAGTTAAAATAAATTAAGACAAAACATTTAAAAGCTTGACTTTTAGCCCCTAATAAGACAACTTTTAGGTTATTTAGATATCTG
>NW_015513506.1:2525-3440 GCF_001515645.1 Sinocyclocheilus grahami | reverse complement strand
TTTGTTTTGTTCTAAAACAAAAAGACTGTTACAGTACAGTAGAAACCCCCTTCGCTGACCTACTTTTGAACATTGAACTTCATGTAACGCTAGCGTGTGGTTGTTTCAGAGTAACCAAGGCAGCCTCTACAACCTGGCCTACAAGTACGACTATGATTACGCCGTGGTCTTTAACATTGTCCTGTGGCTGATGATCGTGTTAGCTTTAGCCGTCATCGTGATCTCGTACAACCTCTGGAACATGGATCCCGGATATGACAGCATCATCTACAGGATGACCAATCAGAAGATCCGATTGGACTGATGACGTCCACCACGCCCCATTCCATTTTGTGTTTTGTATTTGAGTGCATTTGAATGTGTTTTATTTTTGATGTGTGTACCACAGAATTGCTTGTATAAATGCTTCATCTTTATGACGCAATCAAACACAGATATAAAGATTATTTATTGATGCCGGTTGATCGATGGACAAATACAATTGTTTGTGACGTTTCTTAATTGCTGTATCTTGTAGATTTGCATAATGTGAAGAGGAAAATCTGATGTTAGGATGTAAAGAATTGAGATTTAACTCTATTTATTGTTTGTTGTTCACGTCATTGTGCTGTTTTCCTTCCCGAATACTGGATATGGTGTAATTGCTCCATTCCCATGTAAATTTGTTTAATTAAATAAATGTCATTTTCATTGAACTACACAGTAGATAACTATATAGTAGAAAATGAGACATTTTAAGTGTGACTGTTTGTTGTGTACAAGGCCGTAACCATTTATTAAGCATTGGGGAGACTGTTTTTAATAAAGTAGATGTAGAAATAGAACAGTTAAGGAAATGGATCTAATAAATCTAATTCTAGTAGAGAAGTAATAATTTTGAACTAATTACAAATAACATTTTAAAATATATACATT
>NW_015513506.1:0-1372 GCF_001515645.1 Sinocyclocheilus grahami | reverse complement strand
GCAACACACATCCAAATTATGTATTTTATAAATAAGTAAATAACATGATTTCATTCAAACAGTGACGGAAACACATTGACCTTTATAAAACTTGATCCTACCGAAAAGGGTACACCCACAGAAGGTGTCAGACTGCCTCATTATAACTTTGTAGGTTGCAAGATGTGATGACTTCTGCTTTAAGATGCGGCTTTGGCTTCTGAAGAAGTACATAAGTGCCGTTTATCTGAATGGGATTTTCTCTTCTGGAACATGTGCGCAACTCGATTTCAGAATACTACGAGAACAATAACAACGAAGTTAGCCACTTTATAAACATCTTCACCACACATGTGAACACGTTTGGTTAATTTTGTGAAACATTTGGGAATTTTTAGAACATCTAGTAGAGTTATTTCTGCTAACTGTGTTTTAGTTGCTTAAGATGTTTCACAAATCGTCACGAGTTATGAAATCTGAAGAATGATCTCCATCATCATCATTTCACAAGTAATGAGTTTCTTAACACCTTCCGCTAACACTAGAATAACTTGAGACATTTTAGCTGTTGCCTGGAAATTTTGGAAACATTTTGTACTATGAACTAAAATGGCAACTGTATCGTATAGCAATTTAAGTCTTACCTGTGCAGTGTTCAAGTCATCAAGTGGTACTGTTTCGACATTCTGGGGTTGATGTTGACTTTTTCTTGGCTTCTTAAGTTTGAGCATTAACAGACCTAAAGTAGCACATAATTTTTTGGTTAAGTTATCATCATGGAATGAATATAATACACATGCATAATGAAACAATGCATTAGTGCATTTCAAAGAAACTCTTCATAAAGGAATACACTAAACTTTTACATGTAAATGACACTGAGGAGATTCATTTGAGCATGTGATCATGTTAATTAATTAATAATTATTATTATTTTATGTATTTTCAACTTTTTGAAGTCTTTTTTCAACTTGATTGTATCTCAGAAATCTCACCTATTGCAATGATCAGCAAAATGTTGAATAGGAAGGATGTAACAGTCAGAATCTTGTGAATCTTGAGGGTTGTTTCACCTTGTGATTGTGCATGATTGTTGTATTCTGTTTGATTTTGATCTCGGATAGATTCTGTATAATTGTATAAGTTTTGCATTTTTATTGCCAATAAATGATTAAACACCTCTGATAAGGGTAAAAGTATATATTGCAGTAACACAGATAATAATTAGTTTTTAGATAATTTATAATATAAGTAGTATATACATATAACAGCAAATTTGATGTGTTAATTGCAGTTGACTTAGAAGTAACTTACCAGTGATGTAAAGTCTGATGCCATCGCTGAGCTCTAGAAATGAGCCTGTTTTTACACAATAATATATTCCTAATTCATT
>NW_015513505.1:6660-7145 GCF_001515645.1 Sinocyclocheilus grahami | reverse complement strand
TATCATAAATGAAGTCTAAAAGACATGTACAAGTCTTCTGAATTTTTACGGTAGCCTTTGTGTGAGTAAAAGTCCTCACATATTTTTCATTTTTGGGTGAACTATTCCTGTATGTAAACTACATGCATATCAAGAAAGTGCAAAGGTACTTTAATTAGGTATAGAAGTGTAATAATTAAATAATGATTAAAAAAATTAATTTGACTGTATTTATCACTGTTATGAACTGGAATGTTACATCATAATGGCAAATAAATAAAATTTAAATTAAAAATTAAAAGCTGATTATAATTGAAATGATAATAGCACCTCACCTGTAATTGTATAACGTTAAAAGTAAAAGTTGAGACAAATCATGTTCTAAAATCATTTCTACATTAAATTAGAAATTAACATTTTTTACTAACATAACAACCAAGATAAATTAATTCTATAAATTATATATATATATATATAGAGAGAGAGAGAGAGCGAGCGAGAGAGAG
>NW_015513505.1:1981-2694 GCF_001515645.1 Sinocyclocheilus grahami | reverse complement strand
ATATTTTTCATACACTGAGGGCAATATACTGTACAATATTTAGTACTCAGTAATCCATTTCAAAAGCCTTTCTTTCTTTGTGAATGAAATATTCCCTATTACCTTCAACATTCAGTGCTATGACTGTAGAGTTTTGAGAACCCATGTCATTCTTAGCAATGCAGAAGTATTGTTCATCATTCTTCTGACTGGCAGATTTGATGGAGAATTCACGATCAAATCCTATATGAGAGACGTTTGCTTCTTTGATCATAAACCAACTGTAGTTTATCACTGCAGGATTGGCATTGCTCATACAGATCAGAGTAAGTGAGTTTCCTTCTTGTATCCTTCCAGATGGCAAAATGGCTATTTCAACATTCTTTGGACTATCTGTGGGGAGAAACAACAGGATCTGTATTTGCAAGAGAACATTTGCATGCAATGGTGCTGTTGCAAAGAAATGTTGCATCAGAAACGGTGACTGGGTTAGTAAAATCTTCTGAAATCTTCTAGCTTCCATATTTTTATGGTAACTGTGTGTTTATGATGCCTTAAAATGCTGCTTATCAGGTTTTTTAACAAAGCTGTGAGATGTGCTTTAAATGACAGACTAGCCAGAGATGTGAACATACATTTTACATCAAGCAATATTTCATCTCCTGAAGTTGAGCTGCTGTTCTTCAGACCGCAGGAGTAGTTGCCAAAATCATCGTGAGAGACAGAAGAGATGC
>NW_015513505.1:0-519 GCF_001515645.1 Sinocyclocheilus grahami | reverse complement strand
TATATATATATATAGTTTGAAAACAAGCAACTTTGTCATTACAGCAGAAATGTATTTTGCCTTATACTCAGCCAATATTGTCTTGGAGTCAGAAAGGTCAAAAAATACTCAAATACAAAAACAAAAACTCACCTGATAGAAGCAGCTGCAATAATATGCTGATGTAAAACATGTTTTGTCCCTTTAGCGGTTTTGTCTAAGAAGAAAACACTTGTTACTTTAGACACATCAGTAAGCTTCAGTCTTACTCCACAACAGGCCTAATATATTTAAGCTTGCATCAGTAAACGGATGTCCTTGTTCTATGGTGGAAAACTTCCCTAAATCTGTGCTTGTAATTTAATTCCTTTATCTTATGCTTGAATAATAACAAAAATATATATTTGATTGATATGTTTGATATGATTTAAAGCATGTCGAGCAGATATGTCCTTAATGTTTATTTAGTGAAACTCTACTGATGATTTTTAACACTTAAAACAGCATCTTAAACAGGAACTTAAAAATAAAATGACAGTT
>NW_015513504.1:6940-7148 GCF_001515645.1 Sinocyclocheilus grahami | reverse complement strand
ATATGGAATCCTAGTAAGCTCCGCCTGCGCTGCTGCTTGAACTTCAAGTCGAGTGGATAAATGGTCGGAGTGGCGCCCTTCAAATAAGTAGTGCTGCTTCGCTCCGCTTTTGGCGCATAAACATTATATCAAACATGCATCGAACACTTGTTAACGGTTTATTGAAAAAAATTATATTGCACTAATTATCATTATCGGTTTATCATCC
>NW_015513504.1:2204-2948 GCF_001515645.1 Sinocyclocheilus grahami | reverse complement strand
CCTAGTGACCGCACAAGTGAAGAGTGCTATGTAGGCTTTACTGGTCTTCATCATGAGTGGTCCAGCAAAATCCACACCTGTGGTTTCAAATGGGGGAGATTCAATGACTCTGTCTCTCGGTAAGGGTGCGGTAACCTGTTGTGCTGTTTTAGCCTTAAACCTCTTGCAGATGGGACACCTTCAGACTATTTGCTTGACGAGCTGTCTACCCTTCAAGATCCAGAATTTGTCTCTAACCTGCATGAGTGTATCTCTTGTACCTAGGGCTGAACGATTAATTGTATTTGCGATAATATTGCGATATGAAAAAACGTGATTTTTCAATCGCAGGGGCTGCTTCCATTTGTGGGCTAAATCTGGGGGTAGTTCTTCATCCCACTTGAGACCTCGCTCCCACATTTCCTGGAACAGACATTTTACATGGATAGTATAGGGTGTTAGGAAACCTATTGGATCAAAGATACGTGATGAGATTTGAAGAACACTCCTCTTAGTACTCTCTTTCCTTTCCAGAACATCCAGCACTTGCCGCAAGTCGAACACAAAATCATCATGATCATGCCTCCATATCAATCCCAACATTTTCTACTGGGCTTTCAATCTTGTCTTTTATCCATCTTGTTCTTAGGTCAGAGGAGTTGGTCGTCCATTTCCGTAGCTCCATTCCTGCAGCAGACAAGATGACCTTTGCTTGTGTTAAGATAAAACAAGCTTCATCCACATCAGGCAAGCTCACAATGAGAT
>NW_015513504.1:0-841 GCF_001515645.1 Sinocyclocheilus grahami | reverse complement strand
GCAGCAGCCCAACGATCCAGCATACTTCTCCCTTCCTCGTCTCTCACGCTGCTGCTCATGGGAAATGTTTGAATATATTGTGAAGGTTAACAACAATCACAAACATTAACGCGATCAAAATCTTATAACTTATATTTATTATTATTCAGTGTTAATTAACTGCAACTAATATATTGCAACACCCCTTCCCTTTCTATTCTGGTATTTCCTCTGTTGTCAGTTTCATGTAATGCCTTTTTTATACTGCATAAATATACCCATTTTCTTTTGTCTCCTCGAGTATTTTGTGTTCTGTGTTCTTATTTGCCAGTGACTTTTGGTTTATTCCAACACATTTACATTTATGCACTCAGCAGACACTTTTATCCAAAGTGACTTACAAAGACAAGTTCACATTTTTGTTATGAAGTTCAGGCTGTTTCTGGTTTAGTTTTTCCTGCTTTTAATTTTTGGTTTTTTTGTTACTATCACAATTTCAGTACACTGCATTTGTGTTCTTTACCACATCATGCCTCATGAGTTGTCTTTTTAAACAGTGATTGAGTATGTGATAAAGTTTGAAAGTGGAAAAAATAATGGAGAACAAAGTCAAACTATGCCATTTAATGGACACAGAAAAACTCAGCACAAGTCAGTCATATGCTTGCTTGTAGGTGTAGTTTATTGTCTTCATTCTTCATCTTTAGTCTTGAAAATGCAAAAAATGAATAAATAAAATAATTTATAAAAAAAATAGATTTTATAGTTTCATAGATTTTATGTATAAATAGTCACTGTTCTTTACATAATCATCATATATTGTTACCTTCCCAGCTTCACGGCTCTTGGCTCTCAGCTTGTT
>NW_015513503.1:24487-24692 GCF_001515645.1 Sinocyclocheilus grahami | reverse complement strand
TTTCTATCCACCGTCCGCTGGCGTACAGGCGCATTGTGACGCGCACCAAAGCCGTGATCGCCTTCTGCGTGATGTGGGCGATCTCCATTATCATCGCCGTGCTGCCGCTGCTGGGCTGGAACTGCAAGCAGCTCAACTCGGTCTGCTCTGACATCTTTCCGCTCATCGACGAGAACTACCTGATGTTCTGGATCGGCGTGACCAG
>NW_015513503.1:21848-22768 GCF_001515645.1 Sinocyclocheilus grahami | reverse complement strand
TACTTAAGTATTGAAGCTTAGAAATCATAAAACGTCACAGTGGCTTTTGTCCCAAAGTAGTTCTTGAAAAAGTCTGTCTCGAAGTGATGTCTTAAAATACAGAAGCTGCTTGCACACGTATGTATCACAATTTCAAGTTTTTATTTTATTTTTTATTTTAAATAAAGTCTGTTCTGACCTAAACTGTGTATTGGGATACTGTTATTTAAAACTGCAAATCATTGTGTCAAATCAGTATGGAGTCAGACCCAGACCATGTTGCACATATTGATAACGTCTCTGGTTCCCTCTAGTGTATAATCACCGTTCTTAGGCAATGCGTTGTTGTTTTTTTGTGTGTGAAAAATTCAGTTCTTTTATCCATTTTTATGTAAAGGATAATGTAGAGTTATCATGACAAAATAATCCCTGATGACTTGATCTGGATCTGACATGAAACATCCCACTGTAACAGCATTAACAAAGAAACGTAACAAATAAACATTTTAAGATGAACATTACCATCATTTTAATCCATCTTCAGTGAAATAGTAAACACATGGCATATTCATCTGATGAAATGCGTGTGTCCATGTAACAGCAGGGTGTTGTTGGCTCCATGGCCAGTGATTGTGCACAACGCCGGGAGATATGCCACACGCTTCATTTGAAAAACGTGTAGTTTGATGTTTAATGTACTAGAACATTCCAAATTTCTCTCACTCTTGTCATAAACACAATCCACTGCCACTATCTGCAGAGGAATGACAACATAACCCAAGGTGAAAGACAATATTTTTACATGAAGCACTTTTTCTCTTACTTTCACACTCTCATTTTTTCAGAAATCCATTATTAGTGAACAGCGAAACACAGCTTGATATTCAGATAAACAACATTGGAACACAGAATTTCTGTCAAGCCTTAAACTCCATACAGGC
>NW_015513503.1:4340-5967 GCF_001515645.1 Sinocyclocheilus grahami | reverse complement strand
AACCCTGAGAACTCTCACTCAGTGCTCGGGCTGCGGTGGAGCTGGAGAGCATCTCATCTGTTCACAGAGAGGAACACCTGCGCCAACGATGTGAAGGTAAAAAACGGCATTTCTCAACTCTAGCAACCTGATGCATTTCGTCTTTTATTAAATTCAATTGCAGCGGTATTATAACGCTATAGAACGCTTTAGGTGAACTTAGCTTATTTCAGCACAAATAGAAAAGTTAGCAGTTTTAATCTACAATGCGTCTCGCAGTGCAGTGGTCTTACATATTAAATACCAAAGGAATCGCTGTGAAGTTCTCTGACACGCATGTTGCGATACTAAATATAAAAACGGAATTGAACCTAAATTGAACTTCTTTTGCCGAATAATGATTCAAAACGCACTGATGATAGTGTGCATTACAGTTAAATATAAGTCGCATACTAGACTATCCTATAATGGTATTAGTTATTATTATATTCTGAGTTTATCATATATTTGAATTTCTAACTATAAATCATATATATGTTATACTTTTAATTGATAGTTATTCCAGTTGAGTCAATATATGAGATTGAAAAAAAGAAGAAGCTGTTTTTCTCACCAATATAAGGTTGTGTCTAGGTTGCCCGCTGCTTTATAACTGTATATATGGTGTTTTAGGTTTAAGTATGTCGGCATCAATTATTCAAAGCCTGTCTCTTAGAGTAATAATCCCTAGGTGCCCATCCATGCAAGAAAAACAACAAGCGCAAAATACAAGAGCCGGATGATGGCTCGTCTGAGAGGGCATTTATTTCTGTGCCCAGTGCAGCATCGATTGAGCTTCTGAGAGCACAGTATTCTCTGTAATCTTCTATATGTCAGTCTTATTTGAACGTACATTCTCTCAATTTCATCCAACAGGTTTCCTTCAGCGCATCTGTGACCATGCTGTTCCCTGCCTCCAAGTCCGATGTGAAATCCGTTCTGGATGGAGTGGCAGAAACCACCTTCAGAACCATCACTTCTGGACTGCAGTACATTGGTTCTAACGACGTCGGCTATGATGACCACATCAAAAGCGCCAAAAGCGGATACCCACTGCCGAAGCCGTTCGCAGCCTACCGCAGAAGCTCTTTCGCAGATAAAGTGGGACCGGATGAGGAACTCATCGTAAAAGGTTTGCCCTTTTACCCCACGAACAGCTCTGACGTGTTTGGGAACTTCAGCCTCGGAGATGAAGGGAGCAGTCTGCAGTGCGGGGAGAACTTTATGGACATGGAATGCTTCATGATACTGACTCCTAGCCAACAGCTCGCCATAGCCGTGTTGTCTCTCACGCTGGGGACTTTTACAGTATTGGAGAACCTGGTGGTCCTGTGCGTGATACTGCAGTCACGTACCCTGCGCTGCAGGCCATCTTACCATTTCATTGGTAGCCTGGCCATCGCAGACCTGCTTGGCAGCGTGATCTTCGTCTACAGTTTCTTGGACTTTCACGTCTTTCACCGCAAAGACAGTCCGAACGTGTTTCTGTTCAAGTTAGGGGGCGTGACGGCCTCGTTCACCGCGTCTGTGGGAAGCCTGTTCCTCACCGCCATCGATCGATACATTTCTATCCACCGTCCGCTGGCGTACAGGCGCATTGTGACGCGCA
>NW_015513503.1:2562-3185 GCF_001515645.1 Sinocyclocheilus grahami | reverse complement strand
AAAGATAAGATAATCTCTGTTTTTGAGATGTCTTGTTTTGCCAATGAAAGAAATGTTATGAAAATGAAAATATTATAAGAGGAAAAGTGAGACATTTGTTAGGTTAACAAATGTATTTAATCTAATTTACTAAGATATATTTGGTCCGTTACATGATGCTTTAGTGTTATTGTTGTGAGCGTCAGGAAAAAACTATTTTCAACTATTTAAATTTTTTTTTACAAGATGGCCTGTAATTGTGGTTTATCGTCACAGATAATACAGTGACTTGAAATAACTGTGTCGGATTTAAATCTGATTGTTCATTTTTATTTAGTCATCCTTATGATGCATTTCTCTGAGATGTAAAGTAAAATTCATTTCACAATATGCACAATGCCCAGAGAAAAATAAAATTTTTAAAATAAATATTTGTTCATCAAAATTTGTATGTAATCTTGTAGTTAATTAACAAACAGTTGAAATGTACATATCATGATTGTTTAGTAATATCTCTTAAACCGTGAAATGGTGTGGTGGTGCTTTTTGTTTGCACTGTTCAAAAGGTGCATTTTAACTACCTTTACCTGAAATGTATCTACTTAAGTATTGAAGCTTAGAAATCATAAAACGTCACAGTGGCT
>NW_015513503.1:2210-2552 GCF_001515645.1 Sinocyclocheilus grahami | reverse complement strand
GGAGTCAGATTGTCAGAGGAACCAGCACATCGCCGCCAAGCGTGCAGCCGAGAGCTGCGTGAAGACCACTGTGAAAATAGCCAAATTGACAATGTCTGTCTCAGCGGAGACATCGGCTGAAGCTGTTTGATTGTTTGGATGCACCTCATCTTAAAATAATGTCTGTTTACTTGCCGGTCATGGAAAGGTACATGCAAGTATCCATGCATAAAGTTCAAAACACAAAGCTGCTTAAGTTACCACTGGTTTGATGAAGTGTTCACTATGACGTTTCATTGCTTAAGTGCCAAATTTGATTTTTTTTTTGTTTTCTCTCAGAAGAGGTTCTCACCCAGTAAATGA
>NW_015513503.1:0-592 GCF_001515645.1 Sinocyclocheilus grahami | reverse complement strand
CATTGGAACACAGAATTTCTGTCAAGCCTTAAACTCCATACAGGCAGGCATTATAAGAAAAGCACTTGACGTGGTTTTAATGTGCTGAGACAGGCCCGAGACAGTCCAAGTCATAAATAATGTTTACGTATAAAAAGTGAGCAGAGAAGTTTTACAATAAGCTTTTTACCACAGAGAAATAACTCGGTAAACATACAAATATTGTCTATATCATGGTATTGTTGCTTTGACCATAGATCTACTTTTAGTGTTCATGACAAGTGAAGTGTGAGAGAAAGCTGGTTGCTTATTTAGTACATTAAGCACTTTCATTGTCCATGCATCTTGGATGTCAAATGTTAAGATTTCTAACTAATAATATCTCTGCAGAATTTAGACAGACATTAAGCAAGACATGCCCCTTTATTCTGTTAGATTTGAAAAGAATTGCAGCCCCATTAGAGGTTCGCTGAGGCCCCCTTGTGTGGTTATTGAGAATCACTGGTATACAAAATCTTTTAAAGCATAAATCTGAAATCCCATGTTCTTTGGTGAAAAAGAGAAAGAAAGAAAGAAAGAAAGAAAGAAAGAAACTATTAATATGAAAGAAAAA
>NW_015513502.1:4884-7160 GCF_001515645.1 Sinocyclocheilus grahami | reverse complement strand
AAAAAAACATTTAAACAATAGTGAATGTGTAAATATGATTCACACTTTTTATTATCCTTTTTTCAGAGCAATACAAGCTGCTGTGTGACCACATTGAGCAGATGGCTGCAGAGTGAATATCCAAAACCATCGAAACTCTTCCATTCACATCAGCATATCCATTCAAGCTCTGAAGATCAGTATTCCACAAATGCCAACACAGTTTCGCCTCTATTATCACCCCAAGGTCCTACCACGGACCATACCAACCAGTACAGAAATAACGCAACTAAAATAGTTGGCATAGGATCAGCCACACCCCATGATCCTTCAAGTGTCCAGCTGTAGAGTAAAAATTGTTTATTTTTGTCCAAACCTCAACAATGTGAAAACCAAATATGCACATACTCTGGAATAGCAATATGGCTCAGAGTCTTCAGGCATCATACTATATAATATGAACACAATGCAAATCACCATTTAAAATATTCCATATATCTTTCCTGCTACTTTTATGTGCAGAACTATAGTACTAAAAGTGTCCTTTGAGCAAATACAATGACAAATAACGAACAAAAAATACAGTCTAACAATATCAGTATTTCATTACCGTATATCAATATCAACAAAATCAATATTATTAGTCAATATTTCTAAGTCCATCTGCTCTCCAGAAGTCTCTACTGGTCTGTTCTTGTTATACGTTCCCATTTATTGCACTTTTCTGATTTTGTGTTCTTCCTGTATGGATAAATTGAGTATTAATTGTGTTGATGACAGTTTAAAGTGCCTTTAGTCATTTATGTAAGCGGTGATCTTCCCATTTTAGTGCGAACAAACCTGTGTCAGCATGCTGTTATCCTCCCATGACTCTCTGGGGTTGCGCTCATAAGTTTGTGCACCCTGCCAGTAGATGTGTTAGTGTTGTATGGATAATTCTTGCGGTTGGAATTCAAGTCAGTTAAAGAAAAGTATCATGCTGCTGCTGTTTCGATGTTGTACAGTGTTGTGTCTTTAGCATGTGCATGCACATTGTTTACCATCTACTTACACTGTTGTGCAATTACAATTCAAGCTAGTAGAGAGGGCAGTCATAACCCTCCGCTTCGACTGTAGATCGGTGGAGGTGAATGTCAACCGCTGAGTGGGGTCTTCAAGAGCTTGTATTGAATCATATGTCCTCCATCTGAGGAAAATCTAAAGTTAATATATTTGGTTTGTAAATACAGATTGGTTTGTTCACAGAATAATGAGGAATTGGATGCCAAATATGGGCTGGTTTAAAGGGGTCGTCAGATTGTTGGGCATTTATTTATTCGGCGTCTGTATGTGTTGTTGTATGTGAGCGCATGGTTGTATCAGGAGTGTGCTGGATCTAGTATGGTCTTTGCATTTCAAATGATGTTGTTAATATTGTGCTGTCTATGTAAATTTATGTTCATAGTAAGCTCAGTGGTCTGCATTGTATTTTCTCAAGTGCCCTGAGTTTCCTATTGGATCGTACCTGGAAACCAACAAGAGAGGTGTTGACCTGTCTCTAATGTGTGAGGTGTTTATTATTAAAATATATATATATATATATATACAAAAAAATACAAATATAATTATCTTTTCCTGTTACTTGCATTATTATATTATAAGTCCTCATTCTAGATTCATCTATGGAGTATGAAAGCATCCTTAACAGGGAAAACCTGTCTCTTATGGTCACCAAGGCTGTGTTTATTTGATTAAAAATGCAGTAATGTGAACAAATTATTACAATTTAAAAGAACAGTTTTTTATTGTAATTTATTTAAAAATGTAATTAATTCCCGTGATGGCAAAGCTGAATTTTCAGCACCATTAGGCTACACCAGTCTTCAGTGCCACATGTGTCTTATTATTAGCAATGTTGAAAACTGTTGAGAAAACATTAGGAGATGATTATAGGATGGCGCTCTATGCCTGATAACGTGTTGCTGAATATGTCTGTGCAGATTCAGCTCAATGTGGGAGTGTTTAAGGCTCTCCAGTGAAGAAAACTGTCAAATGGTTGTCACGGCTGGCTGTGTGTATAAATAAACAGCAGTCACACTGGCCTGCACTGATTGGACACACAGTAATGAGCTGTGAAAGGTCAAGCACTGGTGTCACAATGAGAGCTCTACTAGTGCTAATTAATCCCAGACCTCATCAAACAATGGACAAACTCTCCTTATCTTGAACAGTTAGTGATCGATCACATCCTTCTACACTTTCTTTCTTTCTGTCTCTTGGTCTTTTTTTGACTCCTTTTTCTTTTCGTCTCTCTCTTA
>NW_015513502.1:2904-4808 GCF_001515645.1 Sinocyclocheilus grahami | reverse complement strand
TATTTCTATTACCAGCAAAAGTTTTGTACGCAAAGTTTCTCGGAAAACACCAAACTTTTGCAAGAAATTTTGAAGAATGTTGAACAACCAAACAGTTTGCATTTCTATTGACTTCCATTGTATGGACAAAAAAATACAATGGAAGTCAATAGGCACCAAAACCGTTCGATTATCATCATTCTTCAGAATAACTTTCACGTTCCCCAGAAGAAGCAAAGTCATACAGGTTTGAAACGACATGAGGGTGAGTAAAGGATGACAGACTTTTCATTCATTTTTGGAAGATTTGCTCACACCAACAGTAACTATAAACTTTATTTATAGTTTATTTAAAGCTTACATTTCTTTTAAAATAGGGAATTCCACAACTATAACAATTATGACACGTGATGGAGGAACGATAGTGTTGGAATCACTTTCAGAACTTTTTTTATTTTTTTCAGCTGATGAATGCTAAAAGCATTGACGTTCATTTAGGTCATTGAAGTCATATATCCACCAGACTTTAACAAGCTTGAGCATTTAAAGTGGCAGACAACATAACAGCAATATGAGTTTGTAATAAATAGAACATTATTGTGCATTTTTGTGGGCAGTAATATTACCTTTATTGTTTTTTACTATGATTCTCAGTGTGAACAGGCCTTTGGGGGCTGTATACACTTTTAAGAAATCATATTTTTCAACCACAGACTAACAGTACCAGGGCTGTAACCTCCATATATGTCAATATTCAGGTTATTAATTAATAATAGGACAAGAAATATGGGTTCCAACGGCTGACTATTACTCCCTATCCTAACTATGTGGTTAGAAGTTATTTATTGTTACTAACCACGAAGTGCTACATCATTTCAGTTTTGTTGCAGTTTGGAATTCATATTTAATAGAGAACTGAGCAGAAAATCTCATTTGAAATAAATCACATTAGGAGAAATATTATAATATTAATATCAAAATATGAACTACCCATGACATTTTTCTTGCAAAAATAGTTTTGTGCCAACCATGTCAAACTGAAAATGTTCTGGGGTTGACATCTAAGGAAAATGGAACACAAATGGCTCTGTTTCCTGATGGTAAGTCCTATGTTTATCCATAATATCTCTGTCTTCCCACTTTCAAACACAGAATCTCATAAACACACATATACATCCTCTCATGCATTCATAAAGAGCTTCTCTGTTTGAACCCCTATGCTATTTACTCTGTGAGTGTGTCGGTGTGATGTTTGGCTGACTGGCTACAGAGAGTTTGATGTAGTCGGTCAGTTGGAGTGGACCTCAGAGGCCAGTGCACTTTTCAAGCCCTCTTTGGGAGGCTAAACTGGAGTCAAGTTTCTCCCTGTAGGTTAAGTGTGAACCAGACAGCCGGGTGGTCTGTAACAGGGGCCACAAGCACACACTAATGGGTCTTGGGTGCTTTCATAGACACGTACACACACAACTGTAAAGGTATGTGAAGACATGCATAGACACTTTTATTCAGACGACATTTGGCCGACACATCTGGCTCTTAGAACTTGAAGCGATAGTTTTCAGGATGCCTTATGTTGCTCAAAAAGTTTCCTCATAAGAAGTGTGTGAAACACATGTAGGTCTTCATGATAATCCCACTAGCAGACAGTATGGCAGATTTAATGTCTTTTGTCTGCAAGGTCTGCTTTCTTAGTTACACAGTGGTCCATGATACATGATATAATAAATACAACATAAAATCCTCATTTATTAATATTACTTGTAATTCAAGTAAGTTGAAGCATCACATCTCATTTAGTTTATCACATCTCTTTTAATTGTTGCCTATATCATGAAATTTCATTTGTTATAATCTATGTATTTAAAACGTGGACAATACATTTTTGAATGTTTTAGATTTTTAATTGTTGTGGGTTTCCTTATACT
>NW_015513502.1:525-1070 GCF_001515645.1 Sinocyclocheilus grahami | reverse complement strand
CATGTCCAAGCCAGCTGGTGCATAATCCACTGAGATGATGGTTATATGTGTAATATTTAGTTTGGCGCATAGAACAACACTTGAAAGTTTATTTCTAAATGACTCTTTGTTATTCCCTCAAAAATTGTATTTTCACGGTATGAGTCACATGAGTAATCATGTCAATTACTGTGTGCGACCATATGTGCGGGTGAGAGAGATATTTATTGTGCTAACCTCCTATTACAGCTTCTCAGTCATGCATCTGAAAAGATATAAACACAATCATCAGCGAATACTTCATGATGTCATTCCAAATCAAAGAGCTAATTTTACATTTGACTCGAAAGCAGCGGGTGTCCATCTGTGTTTTTCATGTGTCATTTGCAAATTTGGTTGATATGAGGATCACTCCTGCATCAAGTTTGTCTCACCAGGCTTGCATTTAGTGTACTGCTGAATCTCTGCTGGATGAGGGCATAAAAATCAAATAGACTTCAGATTCCTAAAATAAGCCTAAAATATTTACATTATGATAAAAAGAGCACTTGTGGTAAAAAAAAAAA
>NW_015513502.1:0-515 GCF_001515645.1 Sinocyclocheilus grahami | reverse complement strand
AAATAAAAATGTGGATATAAAATATTAGAATTTAAATTATTTTACAATCTTACCTTTACCATCTGTTATTTTTAAGCTTCCGCTAAAAAAAATAGTCCATTACAACATACAAAACAATCGCACTAGCAACAAAACGAACATTGCAACAGTGATACAGTAATGTTAATACTTAAGCCTTCTGATGATTTTCACTACAATAATTATGAATTTTGAGATGCGCGATGGTAACAGTTGAATTCGTATGAAACGAGAGCAACTCCGCGGTGTGATACGAGCGACGTGAAAGTAGCGCCGGTTGAGCTGACTGCGTTTTCTGGACGATGGCGAATGTTAGGAAATAGTTGCGAGATTGATCAGACAGAATCAAGTATTTCAGGGAGCTATGTAATAAATCATAATAAAATCAGCAAAAAACGCATGCTGTGAAAAAAGCTGTACATCTGGTTGTACATATTTAGTATCCTAACAATTATAAGTTGGCATAGTTAGCAAGCGCATCAGTGCCAAAGCAATAG
>NW_015513501.1:6185-7161 GCF_001515645.1 Sinocyclocheilus grahami | reverse complement strand
ATCATTCACTGGAATTTTCATAAATGGTTACCTTCAGCCTTGCTCATATTTCATGCACAGCTGTAGATACGTGAATTACTGACGTGTATTGTCAAATCAGTCAAAGTCTGAGGACGTTTTTAACAGGCTTCTGAACTGTATGCCAGGAAATCATGTAATCACACGCTGTGTATGGCACTGGACAGGTATACAAATGTAATCTCCCTTACCCACCTGCCACACTGTCATCCATATCAGTACCTCTAGAATGCATTCTATTGTGCAGTTCTTATTACACCACAAAACACAATACATAGAAATCCTGTAGTAAAATGAGGCGGTTAGACTGATCCTGAAACCATTCAGTACAAGATCAAAAAGCATTCTGGCAACAACTGGTATGACAATCACCTGACTTGTCCTGTGGTTGATTAAAATTGGAAAAAGACAAATTCTTTTACATTGAAAATAGTAACAAAGACTAAAATAGACTGGAAATGTGCTAGTAAAGGTACCTCAGTAAAATATATATACATTGGAAAGTACTATATGTTCATGTATGTGACAAAACAATAGATTTCAAAGAAATCTGTGCTCAATCTCCATCAAAACAGTCAACACCTTACTCCTCAGCAAAGTAAATGTGATTACATAAAGCCAGTGGCTCTAAATGCCTGTCTGTTTCTCTGCTGGAGTAATCATATATCTCTCACAAATAACTGACAGCACCAGAATCTGTGCGCAGAGATCTCCTGCTAGACTCTGAAATACTCTAAAAGCTTTCTCATCTCGTTAGACGTCTGTAATGCATTCATTTATAGCCTGTTTCACTTTGCTCGCCTCTTTACAAGCTCACTCTTATGGAAAATTTAAAGCCTTTTCACTGCACTGATTATTCATAAACACATCTAGCCGACTGTAGATAAATGTTGTCTGTTTTATTTCCATGGAGGAAAGAACGTTAATTTGCATCTCATCAATCTCCTTCTATTTCCTC
>NW_015513501.1:4109-5267 GCF_001515645.1 Sinocyclocheilus grahami | reverse complement strand
AAAGATTACTGAGTCTACTTCAAACTGCTAACTCACAAGCGAATGAATCTTTTTGACTGAATCGTTAAAAAGAACCAGTTCATAAGAGTAATTTGTTTGAAAATCAGACATCATGGCTCATGCTGTATTCGTTATTGAGTCCAGCAAGTGCACATCATTTTATGAGATGATCTGTGATGAAACAGCTAATGGACACACAAGAAGTGTTACTGACTGACTATATTGTAGTGACTGACTGACTATATTATCAGTAAACTGTTTAACAAAGCAGCAACTACGCACTGTTTTACAAGATTTCCCTTCTTTTTATGATAATGGGCTTCAGACATCATTTTGGAACTTACTGAACTCCATCCTTGTTGGAATGGATCCCTAAGTGTTCTTGATCATTAAGTTCGGTAAGTTAGTCTAGTCATAGCTTCTGGTAGAATGGATGAGTGAAAAAACAAGGTGTTAACTTTCCCATAGGCTTCCCTTAGGCTTCACTGCTCAAGCTGAAAACACAGCCTGCCATACAGCATACACACATACACACAGAGAAAGAGAGATTAAAGGATGTTTGGATACATGCCTGGGGCCTTCTTTATATAGGAACATTCCACCATCCTGCAGAACAGGATGGGTTTGATCCCTCACTTATTTCTCCCTCTCATCTCTGAATGAATCTACAGAGAGAGACAACCACTCAACCTCCTTCACATTTCTTCCCTCCCTGAAGCCAGCCTAAATACACAATCAGTAGATTGTGAATCACTAGATTCCTAACAGATGAAGGACACCTTAATATGTAGACTGCATCTTCTGGCGTACTTTCTTAAAGGGGTCAAAGGATGCTACATGCACTTTTACAAGTTATTTGAACTGAAATGTGTGTTGGCAGTGTGTGTACACAACCACCCTATAATGATAAAAGGTTACACTTTACTTGAAGGGGTGTGCATAAGACTGACATGACACCTTCATAATCATGACATGACACCTACATAATCATGACATGACACATGTCATGAATATGAAGGGTTTTTATGCATGTTTATGACAACTGTCATTAAGTGTCATTCGCTCAGTTATGTAAATTTTAATACAAAGATGACATTGTTTGGGATGTCTTTATTATGGGCTATGGTTAGGGGTAAGGGTAGGAGTAGGGTTAGGTTA
>NW_015513501.1:2400-3488 GCF_001515645.1 Sinocyclocheilus grahami | reverse complement strand
GAGAAATTATAACCAAACTATGTTACAGAATTTTCATTAAGACCCCAAATAATCATATCAACTTGTGTAAAATGGGCATCCTATGACCCATTTAAAAGATTAGGAGGGCTTTGTTGCACTAATACTTGTAAACATATCCCATAAAGAAACTTATATGGAAAGAGAAAATGAGTTTAAAGAGAAAGTTCACCCAAAAATAATTTACTCATCATTATGTTTTTCAAACCTGTGTGACTTTCTTTCTTCTGTGGAACACAAAAGGTGAATATCCTGGACACTCTTTGCTATGAAAGTGAATGCATCAAACTGTTATGCATCAAAATGACAAAAAACATACCATTAGGATATCTTAAAAGTGATCCATACAATGTGCAATATTCATAGTCCCCTGAAATCATTATAATAGCTTTGAGTGAGGAACAGATTTAAATTAAAATGTTGGTTATTTACTGCAAATTTTCTGCTCTAGTAAGTAATTGTCAGTGAGTAGAACTCAAGGACCATATAAGTTTGATTCATGAACAAATTATTCAGACCAATCAACTGAATGATTGAAAAGATCAGACTAAAAAAAAAAAAAAAAACACAAATTTGACATCACTGCTTGTATGAAACATGACAAAGACAGGTTGATGTTAAGATTTTCAGTGAATAATGAATTCAAGATATAATTCACCCCAAAAATATTTTACTCACCCTCATGCCAAGGCTGTATGATTTTCCTCTGTGGAACATAAAAGAAGACATTTTGAGGAATGGCTCAGGGTTTTATGGAACTCAACAGAACCAGAACAATTACCTACAATTACCAACATTTTTCAAAATACCTTTTGTGTTTTGCAAAAGAAAGTCAGTCATTCAGGTTTGGAACATTATGAGGGTAAGTAAATGATAACAGACTTTTCACTTTTGGGTAAACTATCCCTTCAGTTGATCGGTCTGAAAAATACAGTTGTTCCTCACACAAATCTATTGAATGGCTTTAGAATACCAAGATATATAAAAATATATACACAGTAGGGAAATACTCCTTTGGTTTGCACTCTTTATGTCAAGCTGTGTGCTTGTTGTTGAATACTGTTAGAATT
>NW_015513501.1:2080-2390 GCF_001515645.1 Sinocyclocheilus grahami | reverse complement strand
CCCCCCCCCCCCCTTCATCATATTACAGTTTATTGGACTGTGCAGGAGAGATGTTTCTTGATAGTATTGTTCTTGCTGTCCTTCTTCCAGCATGGCAAACAAGTGCAAGGACTGATTGAGGGGATGTTTGTTCAAAATTGGTATGGGAGTGTATAAGATATATTTGTTTACTTTCGTAGTGTCCTTTCATGGTTTGTCTCTCCTTCTCAATAACTACACACTGTGTACCACAGCATACAAGTTTATGCTGAGCAGCGAGAAGACCTTCGGCTCAGGATTCTATCTATCTATCTATCTATCTATCTATCTA
>NW_015513501.1:0-459 GCF_001515645.1 Sinocyclocheilus grahami | reverse complement strand
TATGTAATTTTATTGTGATATTGTGAAGCACTTTGGGCAACCTGGAGTTGCATTAAACTGTGCTATATAATAAACAAACAAACAAACAAACAAATTTCAAACCTTGTGTTAACAACATGAAGTATGACAAAAAAATAACAGTCGGTTTTCAATCCTGGGAACAGGAGTTTGTTATCAGTCTAAGGTCTGCTTACTTGCTAATCAGAACACGTCTATAACAAGTGCAGTGAAATGGGTCTTTGAAAGAACGAGCGAAAACAGCGAGTGTTTAAAGTGAGTGCCAGATGCCCTTGTGTGAAAGTTGAGAATCAGATACTATTGCTGAAGCATCATGACTCTGGGCTATGCTGCTGTCACTAAACACCATTACCACAACAAGAAACACCCTCTTTACTCACACATTATGCCATAAATTACAGGACAAGATGAAAAGAGGAAGACAAGGTAAAGGAGAGAAAA
>NW_015513500.1:3150-6802 GCF_001515645.1 Sinocyclocheilus grahami | reverse complement strand
GACTAGTTTAAGTGTTTGTGTAGTTAATAAAACCTTACTTGTATCACACTTGATGTGTTCATTGTTTGCTCATAACCGGAGTCACTAATCATGCAGATTTACGTTACAAGCTTATAGAATTGTACAGTAAGAAAGTTATTTCCCTTAACCAGGAAATTAACGTTCTTAGAATTGACAAGACAGTTGACCCTGAGTGGTCAGCTAAATATCTACAGCGGATCTAAAATATGAATAGTTAATTATAACTAGTTATGGTTAATTATTCATATTTCCCCATGAGCTGATTCGCTACAAAGTAAACATGTAAATATAGAAATATTTATCCAAGTATGCACATTTTTTGGACAAAAAAAGCCCTAATGGACGCTGTTCAGTGAAACTATGTGAACACAAATAAACCGCAGACGTGACTGAATATGAATGTATTTTATTCTATTCAAAATAACATACATTATCGATTGATTAATTTGCACAAAATTTATTCTGACATAAATTTAAAAAGCACTCTCACTGCAACCAAGTTGTATCATAAACAGTGGTCAAATATTGAAGCTGGAGTCTTAAATGTTCCTAATAATACACAGGTCAAGTAAGAGTGTGATGCTTTAACATGCTATGACTATGTGAATGTCTTAATGGGTTAAATAGTTCTGTGTGTGCTGTAGGCAAATCTTGAATCCCTCTACCTCCCCCAGCTATACCCGTATTGATCTGCAAGTTATTTCTTACATGCTATATGTGCAGCATCAGCATGTCTTACATGCCCCGATTAACTTATCTGTGGATGTACTGGCGATAGCAAGTTTTGGTACTTGCTCAGCACCAGCAGCAGTGTAGAAGATCTATTCTGCTAAGGCCAAATACATTAGCACTGTCATATCCACTAGCATGCCAAACTATTCTGAGAGTGGTCATGATTGAATTAGTATACACTATAGAATTTAACACTATAAGAATTAGGGCTGTGCAATATATCGAAATTATCGAAATATTGCAAATGTACATATCGCAATATGCATATCGCTACAGCTTGCAATATTTGGGGCTATGAACAAAAGACAAAGAGAAAATCACTCACTGCTCTTACCTAAACAACTTTTGTAGCTTAAATAAGAATCAGTCCATATTGAATTCAAAGAGTAAATTCTAAGCAGTGTTTTATTTTTCATTTTTATTATTCAGTTCCTAAACTCATGTTAAAATGATTACACTAATGTTAAAATTACATTTTTATGTAATGCTTGAGTAAAACACTACCGTTCACTTTCAGAAGTTGTTGTAGGTGTGCTTTCTTATTAGAATCAGAATCAGAATGAGCTTTATTCACCACTTGTGTGTGCACAAACACAAGGAATTTGTTGTGGTTTTACAGGAACTCTTGGTACATACATACATACAAATAACAATATATACTGTATAAATACTGTATATGACACAAGATAGTTATAGAAGTTCACAGAACTGACTCAGCAACAGCTGAGTAAAACTGTTTCATCTGAGCATGTAGCACTTTTAAGCATTATCGTATCGCATATCGAATATTGCATTATTTAATGAGTTATCGCATATCGCATTTTCTTCAATATCGCACAGCCCTAATAAGAATGCAATAACACATTTTATATGTTTAGCTGTTCTTTTTAGTAATCAATGTATTTTCTTACCATCAGTCATCAAAGCTGTGTAAACCTTTAATTTCACAAAGTTGATTTGCTCTCTAAAAGCCCCTCACGAAACATGTTTTCAAGTCATTTGAAGTTTGAATGTGATGTGACAAAAAGTGGTGATAACTGTGTGGGCGAGTTCACTTACTTTTTAATAAGTCTTCTGATTAACACCATTATTTATTTATTCAGACCGATTTGCAAACGTGAAATGCACACAAAAGAGGTGGGAACAGCTTAATAGACCAACAATAGCATGATATCTTGTGATCTCGTTTCCCATTCATTCTAAATTATCCCCCAATCAAATCCACGGCATGCTTTAGGGTGTATAAAAAAAATGAGATGCTGCCTCTCTGTAACTTTAACCACCAGAACTGCTGTTGAGTCAAAAAAAAAAAGGGTTAATACACTTTATGCTATCATATTTCATATTTTGTACTCTGGTACTTCATCTTTAGCTTAGCTTTAGTTTGGAAATCTATCTGACCTCCTATTTGTCAGCAAACAGTCCAGAAACACAGAGGTAAGTATGCAAAACAGCAGTTTTATTGACAGACGGGCTGTGGCAATGAGAAGCAACGATCAGAAGGTGAGTAATATGCAGATGTAAAGGTTTCAGGTCTCTTAGCTGATGGTAACAGAGGATTGTCTCTTGCAGGTAATCCGGAGGAGCAAAGGAGCGGTGGAGATGGGAGCGGTGGAGCGAAGGATCATCAAAGAGTGAGTAAACACAGGTAAATACCAAGGTAAGTAGTCAGGCTTAGTTCGGTAATGCAAACAGTAGACCAGACGAGGCAGTGGGGGAAGTGCAGTGATATAGGGAGCCTAATGAGCTGAGACAGGTGTGGGCAATCAGAATTCGGGTGATTGGAATTCTAGGCATATACAGCCCAAGGGAGGAAGCTGCTCCAGCTGTTCTAAGCTTCGTGGCAGTATGACCGGAGGTACCGTCCGAGCTCTTGGATCTTGCGCTCAGTCTGGCCGTTCTTTTGGGGATGGTATCCGGAGGACAAGCTGACTGTGACTCCGAGGAGCTTGAAAAACGTCTTCCAGACGTGGGAGATCTCCTCTGGAAATCCGAAGTTTCGGAAGACGTGGTGGAAGAGACACTCTGTGGTCTCTAAGGCTGTAGGGAGACCTTTCAGGGGGATGAACTTGCATGCTTTAGATAATCGGTCCACCGCTACAAGAATGCAGGTGTGGCCCTCCGAGTTGGGGAGATCGGTGACGAAATCTACACCAATGTATGACCAGGTCCTCCGTGGCACAGGAAATTGGGACCAGCTTGGCCGCCGGGAGTTGACGAGGAGTTTTGGACATGGCACAGACTGAGCAGCAGCGGACGTACCGATGACATCTCGGGTCATACTGGGCCACCAGAACTGAGCTTGGAGGAGTGAGTTCGCTGGCTGCCTGGATGTCCAGAGCCCGGAAGATCGTGTACTGAGCCCAGAAGGGATTGCACTGGGCCTCCCATTGGAGCAGGTTCAGTGTGAGTGGCGGGACGGATGCGCTCAGTGATGTCCCACTGCATGGGACTGACCACTACGGCTGGAGGGAGAATAGACTTGGGTTCAGTGGGCACATCAGAGGAGTGGATACGTGAGAGGGAGTCGGCCTTCACATTACGGTCTCCGGGGCGATAGGTGATGGTGAAATTAAAGGGGTCATATGATGCTATTTTAAAGATCATTATTTTGTGTATTTGGTGTAACAGAATATGTTGACATGCTTTAATGTTCAAAAAACACATTATTTTTCAAATACTGTACATTATTGTAGGTCCTCTTTGCCCCGCCTCTCTCAAACGCGTCGTTTTCAACAAAGCCCCCTCCTTTGGCAAGATAAGTCTGCTCTGATTGTCCAGCTGACCCAGTGCATTGTGATTGGCCGAACACCACAAGCACGCGTCAGAAATGTAACGCCTCTTACCATAATCGCAGCTTCAGCTTTCAAATTAAATATCAAGACAGTTAATAATGTCG
>NW_015513500.1:0-2630 GCF_001515645.1 Sinocyclocheilus grahami | reverse complement strand
TTATTATTATATTTAGTTAGTTTTTTAAATAAAATAATAAATAAAATAATAAATAAAGTTTGATAATACTATTATATTTTAAAATTAAAAACTAGATGTAAACAAAAATACAACATTTTATAGTACACTTAAAAAATACAGTGCTAATATTAACTTTTTTCTTTTTTATATGAATTTAAAAAAAAACTAAAATCCTTATATATTACAACGGATTGGAGATTGGTAATCTTATTTTATATGAATTAAAAAAAAACTAAAATCCTTATATATTACAACGGATTGGAGATTGGTAATCTTATACAGTATAACAGTTAGATGATCTAAAACAATGATTGTGCATTAACAGCTGTCAACCATGTCGGCATACAAATGAGTGTTCTGAACTTGAACTTATTATCTTATGCACCTCTCTCTCTCTCTCTCTCTCTCTCTCTCTATATATATATATACTGTATATATGTAATATGTCCTCATTTAGGTAAGTAAATATGTTGATATACTAGGTTGTTGAGTGTATTAGGTGTCTTCTGTACCGCCCACTGGCTCTGGTTTAATCATTTCATCTGCTCGATTTATCCATTCTTCACAGTCACCACAGGGGTCAAAGGTGGAGGTGGAATGGAGCTGATCCACAGAAAAAGTCAAGGGGAAGGAAGAAACAAATAAAACCATATTGTTCCTTTCATAAAAAGTTTTTCCAAAAATAAATGAATGAATGAATAAAAAAATAAATACATTTTTTTTCTTGTACAGTTTTTTTCGTCTTTTACATAAAGGTGTGAACTTCTTATGCACACCACTCAGATATCAGGAAACTCTGTGAATTAATTATTCTACAAACAAAATGATACAATAGTCTGGCATGCAGAGTCTTCATATCACCTCCAATATCATGTGATTGAAGGTCCTTGCCTTCATAACATCCCTTTATGAAAAAAAAAAAAATCCATCTCCATTTGCGCTGCCAATACTATTCAAACATTTACAAAACACGTGGCTAAAATATTTCAAGGATTTTTTTCACCAGATTTTACGGTCTAGCCATGCTTTTCTCCTCTCCATTGTTTGAACAGCCGTTTCCATGGACTGTTTGTTGACAGCCGACAGCAGCTGATATGACAACACCACGGTGTTCAAATACAGGCACTATTTCAAATGTGTTTATCCAGTAATTGCCAGCGATGTTGGAGGCGGACCCTGGGCCCCATTCCAAATGCTCCTGGGCCCGTTGAGCTCTCTGCAGAGCGAGCTGCCATGAGAAGGAGCAGATGGAAGCATGAGTACTGTAGCGCGTGCCCACCCTCCACTACCTCTCCCACATCACGGCCTCTGCTCTCATTACCCATGTGCTTAAACACCCTATCACACACTTCTGTGAGATGATTTTCTATCAGGTTATAATCAGAGCAACATATTGCAGCTGATTTATTACTTTTTTGACTTCACAAACACATTACAGGTGGCTTGACTCACACTGGTGTCTCACACAAAGGTCACATGATTTCAGATGATTGGGGAGTTGACTTTGAATGTGTTTACACTTGTAGTTTGGTTTTCTTGGTTCTTTTGGTTAAAAAAAAGAAAGAAAAGAAAAGAAAAGAAAATGGTACATTTAGTCCTGGTTCATGTAAAGATAGAAAACCAAAGGAAATGGTCAAAACCTGATTGGACAGCATGTTTAGCAAATTTACCGAACATCCAAAAGCATGCAACTCACAAAGAGCTTAAAGGGATAGTTCACCCAAAAATGAAAATTCTGTCATCATTTATTCACCCTGCCCTTATCCCAAAACTGCATGAATTTCTTTGAGTTGTTGAACACGAAAGAAGATATTTTGAGGAATTCTGGTAACCAGCTGATGGTAGTCATTGACTTCCATAGTAAGGAAAAAAATACAATGGAAGTCAATGGGTACCGTCAACTGTTTTGTTACCAACGTTTTTCAAAATACTTTCTTTTGTTTCCAGCAGAAGAAAGAAACTCATACAGGTTTGGAACAAATGTAGGGCGAGTAAATGATGACAGAATTTGTATTTTTAAATGAACTATTCCTTTAATGTAACATTTTTTGGGGCTGAACCATCCTTTTAACGACGGTGTGGATATTAGAAAAGTATCACAATGAACCTGTCACCACTCTAAAAATATATGAAGAAATGTTATCTGTAATATTGCATTTCTCAAGGCGACTCCCACTTGAATAACAGTCAATTTTAAAGCACCGATTTTAATGACATTAGTTGACATAACTGGAGCCTGTGCAAAAATAGATCAGGTCTATGCTGTCAGCACCTGTGACACCATGAATAAAGCTAGCTCAACTATTTTGTGACTTGTCAGATCAATTATTTTGACACCACTGGAGCCAAGAGAGAAAAAAAAAGGTTAAATATTTATGAACGTGTATAATCACAGAAAGCATATCGGCAGGTGGGTAGATTAAAAAAGGGTCTCGTAGTTCAGGGATAGCCTGGAGGAAAAAACTTTATTTATTTGTTGTCACCAAGAATGTGATTACAAACTTGGAATGCAATTCTGCACAGAATCATGACATCGCCATCAGACGCACTACAGGTGCCTCTGGACAATCACATAGCAGAGAATAACACACCGATAGATTACATACTGT
>NW_015513499.1:6593-7154 GCF_001515645.1 Sinocyclocheilus grahami | reverse complement strand
ATATAATATATAAAACTTACTCACCCCCATTTTTTTGTAATTGCAGTGCATTCTGGCTACCTTTGGTTTTAGTCAAAATGGCAGCATAATTTTACAACCAGACATCCTTCATTTTAGGAAACAAATCCTAGGCAGCTTTCTAGGATTTGGAAAAGATACCTTTAGACCTTTTCTTTATGATTTATTATGTTATTAATTTAAAGTTAGGGCTGGGCTAATTCTGTTTTTTGTTTTGTTTTGTTTTATCTAGATATGAGCAGGCCGAGAAGTTGAGAAAGAGATCAGTCAAAATTAGACAGAAGACAGCACGACAGAAAGGCTACATGGTAAGGAAAGACCAAACAATAATTTTAGCCACATTTGTGTCTCATTTAGTCCCACTCAATGAAGTTCAGAGTAGTGGGGGGAAAACAGTATATCTTATACTGAATGTGCTTGTGTTCTTTTTAGTATGGTTTTGCTCTCTTGAAGCAGCGGGCACTGCAGTTAGAGGAACTTACTCTTGGCAAAGACTCAGCAGATTGTGCCAAGACTCTAAATGAGCTTGGAGTGCTTTATTAC
>NW_015513499.1:6043-6536 GCF_001515645.1 Sinocyclocheilus grahami | reverse complement strand
CTTCTTCCCTGTGACTGGGTTCAGCTGGGTCTATTTCTTCTATATGCCTGTCATGGGAGTTGCTTTCTTTGCCACTTAGTAGCACCTTAACAATCATGTCTTGGCCCCACATGATGTATATTGGTTTTCCAATGAGCTCCAAAAAATTAAGAGCCACTGGGGCATTTTCTTCATCATGGTGATGTTCAAAGGTAACATAACCATACCCGAGAGACAGGTTGGTTCTTCTGTCTCTGCACATTTTTAGTGTACAGATGGAGCCAAATGGGAGCACACAGCTCCTGTTTGGTCACATCAGGGTGCAGATTACTCACAATCAATGACCTCGATATATCAGAGCTGCTCTCCTTTTCTTTGTGTTTGCATTTCCTCTTGCAGACCTCTCTGCAAGGCAGGGCTTCCTCAAAGTTTGAGATGGTGTCATATATATCAAACCTGCACTGTGCCTTGCTAGGACTTTAATATTCATGTTTATAGATGTGATGATATATAT
>NW_015513499.1:3463-5145 GCF_001515645.1 Sinocyclocheilus grahami | reverse complement strand
TCTTGAAATCAGAGAGAAGAGCTTCGGGCCTAAACACCCCAGTGTTGCCACTGCTTTGGTTAATCTTGCAGTGCTCTATTGCCAGCTGGTGAGAGACTTCTCCCACCTGCTGTATTGTAAAATTTTCCTGTCCGCTCTCTGATGATGTGACTCATGTGATGTGTGTTTGTGTTGCAGAAGCAGCACAGTGATGCATTGCCTTTGTACGAGCGCGCTCTAAAGGTATATGAGGACAGTCTCAGCCGACTACACCCTCGTGTTGGAGAGACTCTGAAAAACCTGGCTGTACTCAGGTTAGCCATATTTTCTTAACTCAGCTGTACCCGTTAGATTTAGATTAAATTCACAGCACATTCAACAAACGTGTTAGGCAGCAATTAAGAACTTGAGCTCATAATGATTACAATGTAAGGATAATATTACATTGTAAGGATAAGATTTGGTAGTTTTGTATGTTAATCTACGGTTGGCATAATTTGGAGTCTTTACAAATGTCGTCATCTGAAATCTTTGCAAAAAGACAAATATTTACAGCAGTCAAATATGAAGTGCCTCAAGGATCTGTATTATGCCCCCTGCTGTTTTGATTATACATGCTGCTCCTTGGGCACATTTTAGTATATTTTATAAATATAGTTTTTTAATAAATGTGTAAATGATAGAGGAAAAGTAATTAACCATATTTAGAAACCAGAATTTTATAACTTGGACCAGTAATAACTGCGTAGCAACCATCCAGAACACCCTAGCAACTTCATAGCAACAACATGGCAAAAACTTTCTTACTTTCTCAGCTACGAAGAGGGAGATTTTGAGAATGCTGCTGAACTGTACAAGCGAGCAATGGAAATAAAAGAGGCAGAGCCATCTCTGGTGTGCGGTAAGGCCCCCTCACGTCACTCATCTAGCGGCGATACCTTTAGCCTGCGAAGCCCCGCCCTCCCTCACACCTCAAGGTGACACCTGACCCCTCAACACTTACCAAGGTGAACTCTTACCTCTATTAATAAAGCCATATTGGCCACACTTGATGTGTTCATGCATGTGCTTGAAGTCTATATGGAGCAATCAAATATGCATGGTAAGAAAACATTGGAATCCAACGTGGTTCTCATTCCTACTGCAATTTACAGTATGAATCATAAGTGTTTTAATGTATCACTCATTGCCACTGGGTTTATAGAAGGTGCTCTCTGACTCTCAAAAAGGCAAAACCTGAGAAAGTGTTTTATACCTGTGATTTTCAATGAAAATCAGCACTCCATAGCATCGGCATACCAATGACATTTCAAATGCGCTGCTGGTAAACTGTTAGGTGTAGTAGTGTTTAGTAAAGTCACTATGACCAGAATAGTGTTATTTATGGAAGGCCACCTAAGAGTGTAAAAAAAAACTTGACTGTTAGAAGTTTAAATACATTTGGGAGATATAAAGGTACATGAGATACTGAGTAGTGAGATATGAAGTCACAATTACGAGATAAGAGGTCACAATAGAAATAAAGTCTAAATTACAAAAAATACGGTTGCAATTATGAGAAATTATGTGAAAAAACCCCACTAAAGTCATGAGATATGAAGTCGCAATTAGAAGATATGAAGTTGCAGTTACAAGATATATAGTAGCAATTTGGAGAAATTGCAATTACGAGATGTGCAGTTGCAATTACGATATAAGAAGTC
>NW_015513499.1:1477-2494 GCF_001515645.1 Sinocyclocheilus grahami | reverse complement strand
TTTTTTTTTACATTTTGAATTGTGAATGTGAAATACCTTGCCATATCGCACGTGTCTGGTTCTGATGGCTACCTGTTTACTTAGAGAGACATGTATAATGATGGAATATAAAATACTAAATGGATGCAAAATAGTGGAAATGCCAAACTCTTAATTTCTGAATGTCTGCAAATACTTATGGGTGTTAAAAAACTATTTGGAAAGGTGCTAAAGCAGAATCAGTGTAATGTGCCTCATTTTTGTAGAAAAATCATATTTGAACTGTTAGATTCTGGGAGAACGTGCTAATAATTTACTCTAAACTTCCATTATTGCTTGTATTATATCACATTGTTGTCATACAATTTGTGCCAGGACTCTTATACACTGCCAAAAGAGGTGTACTTTATACCCAAATTCTTCTAATGCACATGATCCATGCACAAAATATTGTGTATTATCTACCAATAAATGCATAATTGAATGAAAATAACAGTTGTAGAGGTTTTTACTCCATGCAGAGGAAAACAGATTTCACAACTATTACTAAGGCTTCTTTAGATTGATCTACTAGTTTAAATGCAGGAAAAGCAATATGGAATGGAACAAATTAATTTTTTCATTTGCATTATTACAATGTTATACCATTCAATACAGCACTCAGAATCAGGCCAATGATGAGATATCTGAAATATTTGTGTGATGTTCTTTATAACATCTGGCTGGGTGTCTACAACCGCATTCAGTATCAGACATGACAATAACATATTTAGATGACGTATCCATTTCCGTCACATAGCTGGTAACAACAGCTATTTAAAAACAATCTTTCAGATTGGTTCTGTTAACCATTCCATGACAACTCTGAAACATTAACACTGTGAAAATCAAAGATCAGCAGTATTAAGACTTTCAGTTGAAGTAAACCTGTATATCTTGAGTGTTACACGCTGCCTACAAAAACAGAATAAAAAAACAATCCAAACTCATTTAGTATGAGACCTCAGATGTTACATGTATATAAGTACTAAATAATAA
>NW_015513499.1:0-681 GCF_001515645.1 Sinocyclocheilus grahami | reverse complement strand
CAGCCCAGGGTCGTCACATGTGGTTGCCGCAAGCCCACCGGACGCGCCATCGAATTCAGACTGATGAGCTTTGTAAAAATTGACGCATTTCAGCGAAAGGCGGGGCATAGAGGAGAAACAATAATGTACAATATGTGGAAAATGTTTTTTTTAACCTTAAACCACATAAACATATTTCATTACACCAAATACACAAAATAATGTTCTTTTTAGCAACCGCATATGACCCCTTTAATATATTTCAAAATGTAATTTATTCCTGAGGTGCTGAATTTTCAGCAGGCATTACTCCAGTCTTCAGTGTCACGTGATCCTTCAGAAGTAATTCTAATATGCGGAATTGCTGCTCAAGAAACATCTTATCAATGTTGAAAACAGGTGTGCTTCTTAACTTTCTTCGATAAATCAAAACAACAGCATTTATTTGAAATAAAAATATTTTGCAACAGAAATGTATTTACTGTCAATTTTGATCAATTTAAAGCATCCTTGCTGAATAAAAGTATTAATTTCTTTAAAAAAAAAAAAATACTGTCCCCAAATTTTTAATGTTAGTGTTAATTATTTAGCAGGTAAATGCATTTTGTTTTCACAGGATGTTTGAGTTATTGATCATATAAGCATTCAATGTCAAACGATTATTCGCGATTAATCACATCCAAAATAAAAGTTTTTGTTTAC
>NW_015513498.1:6657-7157 GCF_001515645.1 Sinocyclocheilus grahami | reverse complement strand
GCATTCATTTATATCACTTTATAAATGGTGTGTCTCAGCTGTTCTGTCATCCGTTTGAGTAAATTCACTTCCAGTGCTAATGTTATTACGAAGATACATATCTCTACTAATGAGGAAATACACTGATTGATTTCATCAGGGTTCAGTGAGTTTTAAAGAAATAGCTTCTGAAACCATTGATATGATTTCACATGATTACTTGTACACTTTTAATCACTGAGGGCTTTTATTTGATGTGTTGTGTTGGTATTTCTGGCTGTTTTTCTGTAGTTTTGACAACTGCAACAAGAGAAATGTGCTCATTTGCTACCATCTTTGTACGCAAAGTTCTACTAACATGTTAAATGACTCACATGAGAGTAAAACCATCTCAGTTCAGGTCCATCTGACCTGACATGCGGCCACATTTATGAGAGGAATATATTCCATGAACAAATCTCAGAGGAGCATCGTCACTAATGTCTCTCTCTCTCTCTCTCTCTCTCTCTCTCTCTCTCTCT
>NW_015513498.1:1114-3063 GCF_001515645.1 Sinocyclocheilus grahami | reverse complement strand
CTCAGATAATGAAAAGGTCTAATCTCACTCTCAACGTGTGTGTGTGTGTGTGTGTGTGTGTTTGTTCGTCTTCTTTTGTCTTTTATGGTCTTTCAGACACTGACCAGGTCGTTTCCACGGTGACAAGATGCCCTTCCCTTCACTTGTACTGAACTCTGTGTGTGTGTGTGTGTGTGTGTGTGTGCAAATCCTGGTCTTTGTGTTGCACCATAAATCTTATTTACCAAGATTCACATTCATGCACACATGATGATGATGATGATGATGATGAAGGTGTTTGCATAGTTTACTGCTGCTGATGTCTCTTTGTGGACACAAACACTAGATGTTTTTCTCTATTGAGAGGGAGTGTGTGTGTGTGTGTGTGTGTGTGTGTGTGTGTGTGTGTGTGTGTGTGTGTGTGTGTGCAGTAATCACCTTTAATGCACGTCATCAAATGAGGTCTTTAACGTCTCTGCGTCTCTTTTAGTTGTAAATGTCAGTAGAGAAAATAATGCACAGAACTCTAGAGTAAATTACTGTAAGAGCGTTTAGATCATAATGGATGGAAGAGGTGAAGCTGGGTGACTTTTTACCTGCAGAAAGAGAAAAACTGACGCATAAAAGATCCACAAAAACACACAGGAGGGATGATTAATCGCCGGTCCTTATGCATGAGATGTTTCTAAAACATCCATCTGTAAGTTGGGCACTAAAATCAGCAAGAAATCAAAGCATGTTCCTGATCTTGATCATGATTTACTCATCCACTCTAAATGACTGCAGAACCTCATTATTAGTCACCATTCAGTTCACGCAATAAGTCTTTACCTAGTCTTGTGCTGAAAGTCCTTTACCTAATGCGTTAATCGTGGTGAATTTTGGCAATGTTCATTCAGAAACTGAGGTGCATAAGTTCAGATCAGCGAGGCCTATGATCAATATCTTCCAGAAACATCTGTAATTATGACATGTCAAAATTATGACTTCAAAAGTTAAAATAGACATACTAAGTAATATTTGAGTTTAAACATGATAAATTGATATGATGTCATAATTGTGAGATAAAGTCAAAATTGACATTAAGTCATAATTATGAGATAAAAATTTTGACGCTGGATCATATTCTGCAATAAAGTGTCAAAATTATCAATGTAAATGTTGTAATTAACATACTAAGTTGAAATGATTACAGTCAAAATTATGAGATAAGTCAAAATTGAGATAAAACGTCGAATTTGAAATAAAAAGTCATGATTATGAGATAAAAAAAGTCAAAATTATGACTTTAAAAGATGAAATTGACAAGTCAGTTAAGTTTAAAAAGTTTAACTTATGACAAAAAGTCATTATGCGATAAAGTCAAAATTATGACATACTAAGTTCAAAATCAAAAATTCAAAATTATGATATAGTCAATTTTTGCCTTTTTATCTCATAATTTCTACATGCTGTCATAATTTTGCCGTCGTCGTTTTGTATGTTTATCTCGTAATTATGACTTAGTATGTCATAATTTCAACTTAGTTTGTCATAATTTCAACTTAGTTTGTCATAATTTCAACTTAGTTTGTCATAATTTCAACTTAGTTTGTCATAATTATCAAGCGTAGTGTTAGTTCTGGCAGGTCACGTTAGTCAAGCTCGCATCAGCTGACTCTCAGCTGATCCCCATCAACCTATGGGAATACGACACCTAAGTATTCATATACAAGGTCCCTCAGTATTATCAGCAGTTTTCGCATTGCTCAATAGCTAATTACCCTCCTCCATCCCCAGCTCCTCCTCTGTCAGTCAGGATTCAGCCTTCACATAACATTATTGAACTTTAACGATATCTGCAATACATTTATGTTGGTTCTGTTCTGTTTACCCTGGGGGGGTTAACGCTGCTCTCCCTGCTCTCGTCCATGCTAGGCTGCATAGATGTGCAGGGAGTTCTTGCCCAGAACGGAACCATACCGCCAATC
>NW_015513498.1:0-1104 GCF_001515645.1 Sinocyclocheilus grahami | reverse complement strand
ATTGTCAATCATCTTTGACGATAGTGGTCCTGACAGAAATGACATTTAAAGTTATATTTTGTTAGTATAATTAAGACATTTAAATAATTTTGACTTTTCATCTCATAATTATAGCTTACCAAAGCATGATTTTTTTTCCATACGGTTGTGATGTTTTGGGGGGGGGCAAACAATTTTTCATTGCATATTCCTCTCATATTCAGGTTGGTCAAGGCAATTCACTGTGGAAGTCAAAGTGACTATTTTTGCCCAGAAATTTCACTAATGTGACACAGTCCACAGATATTTATTCTAGCCTGTGACCAATAAAACATAGTATGCCTGAGCCTTTCACTGGGCTGGTCAATGAGCTCATGTTTTCTATTATCAATGATCATTCTTGCTTTTCTGGCAGGACTGTTTATTGAGACGTATGAGTGTGTTTCCAGAAGCTGCGCAGCATGACAACAGACCAGAAGAAGAGGCAAAATAATGACCCAGTGCTTTGATTTTTGCATCATAAGTGGTGTCGCTCAGTCAGAGGATGAACTAGAAGCAGCCAATGACATCTAGACTTCATCTATATATTAATCTCAGACTTGTGTTTTCTTCCTGTGCTCCTAATAAAGTGTTTTTTAGCTGGAGCCACGCAGTCGTCGGGTGCACTAATTATCCTGCATTAGTGTTCTAGCAGAGACAACATCAGCCAACGCTACCTGACAGAACAGACATAATCAAGCAGCATTCTCTGTCCCTGCCGCTCATTTCCCACCCGGTCGGGGTCCAGGATCGCGTTCCTGTACCTCAGACGTGCTTCTGTGCCGCTGCGCTCGATTTATAACACAGGCTTCATGTTCATGTTTGAGTCAGTAATTATATAGAAACTGCAATAAATAAGATGAACTCTCAGTAAACATTTAAGTCCACTTCAGTTCTAGTGTCTTCACTCAGAAATGAACGTTCTGTCATCATTTGCTCACATGCATATCATTCCAAACCAGAATGACAAAAGATCCAAACACATTTACACACATGCAGGAAAAGTGTTGGGCATCAGTTTAATGTCTGTGCATCATATGACTTCAGGAGTCTTACTGTATAGCACACACTGTAAACAGCTCTGTA
>NW_015513497.1:6639-7158 GCF_001515645.1 Sinocyclocheilus grahami | reverse complement strand
GGCAAATACAAGAAACGCAGGTCATAACAGGCTTACTAGTCGTATGGTGCGTAGCGTCCTGGAGATGTTGTCCGGCAGGATTTCTGCTCTGATGCAGGCCTCCTATTCCGCTCCGGTGCAGGCCATCAGTGCAAAAAAGCCTAGGACGCTCCCAGAAAAGATTCCAGTTATTAACAAAGAGCAGTTTCAGTTTTTTACACAAAGACAATAACCATTCGTTTAAAGCAAAAAGTCTACTGAATCTTTCGTGTCCTCGTCGATACGTGGGAAGCGGTCCTGACACGATGATCGTCATCGCGGGCGATGTGCTGCGCACCGTCTCGATCGGCTCCTGAAATCCCTCTTTCAGAAGCCGACAACCGCTCCGGGGCTCTCGTCGCCCTTCAGGATCGCGGGTATCTGCGCAGAAACATAGAGAATACGAGCGCCAGGGAAACAGTGAATGTGCACTTTACCTTCAACTAACGTAGCACAGACATGCCGGACGATGGAGTCTCCGACGATCACAGCGTCGCGTTC
>NW_015513497.1:3871-5371 GCF_001515645.1 Sinocyclocheilus grahami | reverse complement strand
GCACATCATGTGAGATGAAGCAACTTAAATATCATTCTGTTCAAGTTTGATATCAGGGACATGAAGCATCACTGATTCTCTTGAATGATTGTCATTGATGGCAAATCTGACGTATTTTGAGATGCAAAAATTGCCTTAAACACAAGACTATTGTTTGGCTTCGGAATGGTGTGAGCTGAGATTACTGCACTTTTTTTGTTAAATTAGCCATATCATATAAACATGCAACAGGTTAAAAATTAACTTTGCGCAGGATGTGCAGAATGTATCTGAACAATATCAAAACAGTGTTATTATTGTGAACTAGAGCTATTAAAAATAGCTTTTGGTAAATGAAATAAAGCTGAAATCAAATATAAATATTACATGAAAAGTTGAAGTTGTATTTAAGTTCTTAGAGCTTAAACGTGACTGAAATGACTGAAAATATGAAAAAGTTAAAACTGAAATATGTAATAAAATAAAAAAAATAGAAAATATTCAGAACATTAATAAACAGTGTTGTAGTAAATAAACAATACTAAAATAACACTGTTCATGCTGAAGGTCAAGGTATATGACATAAATATATATTATAGAAGTTATATTAATAGTTATAATATTTCTGACTGAATTAAACATGCAGCAATGATGAGGTCACATGACGACAGTTTCGTGCAGCTCAGTGTGTAGTTTGCAGTGCACTTGCATCTGAACATATCTGGTGAGGACACACTGCCCTCTGCTGAGCGGCACTTCAGTGACAATAACATCATCAGAGAGACAGACACCAAACAAGCTGTTTTCAGAATAAATCGTTCCATAAATGAAGATCTAATGGTCTCAGGTGCGAGATCAGAGCACAAATACAGAGCTGTTCAGATCTAAACTAATCAATACCAATCCTCCAGGTCTGATGTTCCTCAAGGTGACCGCATTACTGCAGCTGTGAGCGTCCCAGTGAAACCCTCAGACAGTGAATCTCCATTAAACACCATCTCTGCTCTGTTAGTCTGCATATCACCATTACATTTGATCAGAAACAGTAAAAGAGATTGTTTTGTGATGTGAACAAGAGCATTTTCATCCCAGCTGTTACTGAAATTGTGTGTATTTGTTTTATAAAAATGTGGATTTTGAAAGTCATAATGGCTTCTTAAGGCAAGACACTAAAGGTGGATAGGGTAAAAACTAAATTTAACTAATCATTGTCACCATACTTCCCCAGCTGATTGATTACATTGCAAAAATCGCAGTTTTGTAATACAAGTTTTCTGAAATGATGTTTAATTATGCAAATTAGGCATTTCTAATATATTCCTAGAACATGCATTTTAACACTGGATAAAGTCAGGTTCAAAATTCTAGTTTGATTTTGAGGTCATATTAAAGGTTTTTCCAGAAGGGATTTTGGATTTCTCTTTTTATCACTCCATAAATCAGGAAATACTGAATTTTCACCATGTCTTTAGGAGTATGATGTTACATAAGTGTGAATGAAATATGAACAAAGCTTCAGAA
>NW_015513497.1:2558-2895 GCF_001515645.1 Sinocyclocheilus grahami | reverse complement strand
TGTGTGTGTGTACTGACACGTTTCATACCTGAATGCCTGAGCGGACGTTGTGTATTGATTCAGTCCACAGGAGGCCAAACTAATGAATCGACATCAAGAACAAAGAGACTGAGTTCAGAATAACATACTCACATACTACTGATACTGTTTCTGCAGTGTTTACTGTGTGCAGTTTGTGCATTTCATCTATTAAAACAACCAGATGCTGAGATATTATAGTTAAGTAAAACGTTTTTGTTACTTGAAATAAAATAAACTTGAACTGAAATTAAATAATATATAAAAAATGCTTTAGTAGCATATTATACTGATTTCTGAAGATCATGTGACACTGAAG
>NW_015513497.1:2186-2493 GCF_001515645.1 Sinocyclocheilus grahami | reverse complement strand
ATTCACATAGAAAACAGCATTTTAAATTGAAAATATATATATTTCACAATTTTTACTGTATTTTTGATCACATAATTGCAGTCTTGATGGACAGAAGAGACTTCTTTCAAAGATATATATTTTTTAAATCGTACCGACCACAAACTTTTGAACACTAGTGTACAGTGATGCACTGATGCAGCTCCCAGGATCTGTACAGTTTCACATACTGTTTATACAGTGGTGCCCAAAATTATTAGAACACCAGTATTTTCTTGAAGCGTCTTGGAGACATTGCCACAGTTCTTCTGGATTGAGTCTGTCTCAG
>NW_015513497.1:0-437 GCF_001515645.1 Sinocyclocheilus grahami | reverse complement strand
ACATCTTATGTGAAACATAATCTTGAGAAGATATTATTAAAATTAAAATTAAGTAAAAAATGTAGAACTAGCATGACCTTTGTCTTTTCTTATAATCAGCTGAAGTTTTGTGAGTTTCTGCAGTCTCAGATCTCATTCGATTAACCCTCATCTGAACTGAAGAAACACCAGCAGCTGCACGAATGGGAGCTTCAGCTTCGCTCAGATGCAAACTCAAGCCTGTAGATTTTAGCGTCTAATCACACTGACGCTCGTATACAAGCTCGATTCACACACACATTATGTTAAAGTGCTGAAAGCACCGCTGGTGGACAGAAACTCGGAGAAACTTCATGTTTCTTTAATGTGTTAATGCAGCAGAGGCCTAATTATCCACATGCATTTGGAGTCTTTACATGATGTGTTTTCTGAGCGGCACGAGTGTGTGTGTGTGTGTG
>NW_015513496.1:6624-7159 GCF_001515645.1 Sinocyclocheilus grahami | reverse complement strand
GCATACAGGCGCATCACTACTGCGGAGATGACGAGTCAGTGTCGCAGAGTTAATCACTTAAACCGAAAACAAAGAAAACACTAGTTTATCAGTGAATTATCAAAATGTCAATGCAGTCTCCTTGCTGTTTTTCCCTGACACATTCATAATCATAGCTGCTGCAGGTGTGCCGTTGCAAGCTTGAGCGCTTATTAGGCAATGTAGGCAATTAAAGGCACATTATTACTATTTAAATGGTTTATTAATAAACGTGCGATTAGTCGACTGATGCTTTAAATTAATGATTACAAGTCAACCAGAAAAATCTTTAGTCAAGGGCAGCTCTAATGTATTCGTACTGAAAGTTTTCATAAAATCATTCCATATTTTCAGGAAATAATAAATAAATGTCGTTCGTCTTTACTACTAGTTGTAATGTGAAAAACATGAATTAACATCTCATGCCTCATGTAATCGCACAATCAGTATTTCACTCGCGGAAAGACTTCAATAAAACAGCTTGTAAACAAAATGTCATGTAGCATTTCATTTACCT
>NW_015513496.1:1771-2881 GCF_001515645.1 Sinocyclocheilus grahami | reverse complement strand
AAACTAAACTTTTTGCTTGGAAGACCTATCGTTTCATATTGATAATACTGTTACATCCCTACTGCTCACACATCGCTCTTTCATAGCTCAACAGATTTAATGGAGATCTCAGTTATGTTTCATTGAAGACTCAACTTTATTTTGCCTAAAAGTCACATGAACTCAAACTCAATTCATGTTCCTCGCCTTCTTGTGAAAGATGCATCATGGACATTGTTTATCATTTGTCTTCATGATCAAAACGTAATAACTGATATCATCAATACTTTTTTTTAACAATTTAACCTCACTTGATCTAGCAGAAACAATCGAGATCTCATTTGTGATCTGTCGATGATTTTGTAAGTGTTTACAGTAAGATCCCATTATTTAATGCATTAACTAACAATATAACGAGAAATATATTAACGTATTTATTAATCTTTGTTAACATTAACAACTGTTCATTGTTATTCAATGTCCATATAATAGTATTAAGAGATAAAACTTTTGATTTTAATATGTTAGTAAGTTAGCAACGAATGTGTTCGTAAATTAACAACATTAATAATGGTTTAGAAGTAGTTTGTTTATGCACTGTAAATACGATTTTTGTAATTCATTAATATTAAAGTTGACTCATTTTAAAATATTCCATTAAATAATTTTGTAATGTAATACTTTAAAAAATAAATAACTTTTTAACTTTTTGTAAAATAAATGTACAAACATTAATTAAGTTAATTTTTAAATAATTGCAACAAACCATATATATGCATATGTATACATATACATATAATTTGGTGCAATTATTTAAAAATTAACCTAAATTTTTTTTTATTATTTAATGTTTGTACTTTTATTTTACAAAAAGTACTATAAAAATATTATAGGTCTGTTAAATAATATTAACAGATACAAATTTTGATTTGTATAATAATAAATAAAACAGATTGCACCATGTTTTACAAGAAAATACTATTTTGTTTAGGATTTTTAGGATCTATTTATTTAATTCAATGCATTACATGCCATTTATTTGGCAATTATTTTTTTAATTTACTAGCCATTTCTGAGAGAAAACCAATATATATATATATCTGTGAAAAAGTAAATCCTAAACCAATTTTG
>NW_015513496.1:0-856 GCF_001515645.1 Sinocyclocheilus grahami | reverse complement strand
TTTATGTATAAATTAAACTGTAATCTATATATCTATACCTAATTTATTTACCTATTTAAATCATAATAAATATTTTTTTTTATTATTTTTATTATTTTAAATAATTACTACACACACACACATTTTACAAATAAATCGTTTTTAATTACTAAAAACAACTAAATTAAATTTCAGTTATAAATTATATTGTATTTTTTTAGTAAAATTACAGTTGATTACAATTAATCACTGAACAATCAGCAGTGAGATTGAAACTAGACTTTGACAGTAAAAATGTGCAACAGTAAAATGAATATAAGATTTATTGGAAATAAAACAGATCTTTAATGAAATCCATTAATGTTTTTGAATTGGCTGTTTTACAATATCAATAATTTTGCACATTATGGGCCTCAATCATGAAGGTAGATAGACAGAATCATGAAGGGCCTCAATACTTCCACCATAAATCATTTATAAAAACATTGTTTTTTTGTTGTTGTTGTTGGTGCATTCTAAATAAACTCATTTTCTGTGGTAATCGATTCTGTGAGCAGGTTTGAGTATTTAACCCGGACTAATGTTCAGGTCAAACCCGTCGTGAAACTGACCGCTATTCACCCGCTCCTGTCCGACGTAAGCGCTTCTGACAGCAGCCGAGGATGCTGGGTAAATCTGAGAGTCACACGGGTCAGCGTCTCCAGGCGAATCGTTCACGCGGCGCCTCGCGATCCTTCATACAGCCGCCCGCAGACGAGCCGTTAGCGCTTACAGCTAAAATCTGCTTCCAGAACAATCCATTACAGCTGACAAGTTAAATGTTGCATGCCACACCATATGGCATCAGAGCAGGATACTTCATACAGGAGCAAACCCG
>NW_015513495.1:5293-7162 GCF_001515645.1 Sinocyclocheilus grahami | reverse complement strand
CTGTTCTTGTTCAGGAAGCTGAAGAAGAGACTGTAACTCTTTTAACATCTTGTTTATCTAATTTTTAATGAATAATAATAAAAAAGCTTAGCACATCAACAATCATAAGTAAGATTATAGGATTAACATCCTATAATAATAGGATTAATGTAATAATAGCATTAATGTATGATTACAGTACCCAGATTTGACATTTCTTTAGTACCAAATAAAAATGGCTTTAACACAATAAAGTTATGGCTCTAGATTTGGGTCTCATGGCTTCTTGTAAAATTGGAGGGGATATAAAGCAATATCCTCTTTATTTATTCTCTTCACCACAGAATCTGATGTTAGACACTGCGAAATGCAATATCAGTTTCAATGTCAAGTAAACAGCTTTTCAGAAACATCTTCACAATCTTATTTTGTGGATATGGAATTCACATTACCGTTCATTCAACTGTTTAAGTTTCAGATATTTAGATGGACATATAAACCAAGGATGTTGTTTTTCCTTGCTAAACTTTTAGTTCGTTTTTTTTCCCATAAGGCTACATCTTATCATTGTGACATGTTTTCATGTATCTTAATTTCCATATTTACATGCTGCAACTTTGTGTGATTTTCAATGAAATATTTGACTAATAAATTCTCCTCTAATACTCGACTGTTGATGCTGATTAAATAAAACACAAGTCTATCATTTTAATTTATTTGTGCAGATCGGCTTTTTTTGAAGAAAAACAAATCAGCTCACCTTTTAGACGCTCTAAATAAATTTTCCCCGTATTATTTCCCTCCTCTCGCCGCTTCACACTCCAGTCCAGCGGGTGGCGCTAAACACATGCGTTTGTTTGCCAAACACCATTAAACCTCAGAGTAAGAAGTTTAGTTTCACCACGCTTTCTGTTTTGTTTTATTGTGGTGCTGTTTAATACAATCTGTTAGAGATGTTGGTTCTGTAAGTAGAAAAAATACAGTTTTTGAAACTGTTCAGTTATTCTCATCTTCACAGTCGTGACTAAGTTATGAAGCAAGCAGGAATATCTGGAGGAGTATCATCTGAACTGAGATCTGCTGCTGTGAAGATGGTGTTTGTTAAAGAGGAGAGTGAAGAGAACACGAGTGAACCAGAAACCTGCAGAATAAAACACGAGGAACCAGAAACCTGGAGAATAAAACACGAGGAACCAGAATCCCGGAGAATAAAACACGAGGAACCAGGAGGTTGGTCTATAAAACACGAGGAACCAGAAACCCGGAGAATAAAACAAGAGGAACCAGAAACCTGGAGAATAAAACAAGAGGAACCAGAATCCCGGAGAATAAAACACGAGGAACCAGGAGGTTGGTCTTTGTTCTTCATTCATCTTTAATGACTGTTTGTGGCAAAAAGTTTTAACCCTCTGGGGTCTGACTTTATCGCATTATTCTGGGGCAGTTTCCCGGACAGGGTTTAAATTAAGACAGAAGTAGGCTTAATCTAGGATAGTTAATCAAGGTTTTAAAAATGACTTTCTGAAACACAGATTAAGTACAGATTACTAACTCCTGTACTATTGAGTCCTGGACTAAAATCAACTAGGTTCGTTTAAAACCAACTGTGTTAATCTGAATTAGCATGACAGGAAACATGGAATAAACAAAGAAAAGCTTACAATTGTATGGAACTGAGAAGCAAATCCAAAGAAAACAATAGCAGTGGAAAAAAGACTACAATCAAAAACAAACATACAAAAAATGTTACTGAAGAAGATAACTTTTTTTAAAGCAAGCAAAGTAAACTGCACACATCAGGTGTCAAATAAAATAATAATAATAATGAATTGTATTTGTAATGCACCTTTCTTACACTCAAGGCGCTACAACAGTATAAAACAACAATAA
>NW_015513495.1:3481-3699 GCF_001515645.1 Sinocyclocheilus grahami | reverse complement strand
TATAAATAAAGCAGCTGTTGTAGAGATAGAGAGAGACATGGGGCCCTATCGTACACCCGGCACGATGCAAGTGTTTTTTGCTAGTGCCCGACGTAGTAATCATTTTCACGTCCTGTGCCACATTGTTTAAATAGCAAATGCATTTGTGCCCACTTGTGCGCCCAGGATTACAGTGTAAAATAATATTATTGTGTAGGCTACATAAATATAAAAATGCC
>NW_015513495.1:1847-3048 GCF_001515645.1 Sinocyclocheilus grahami | reverse complement strand
GTATTTTTCATTTTTTTACCTTTTGATCTTTCCAAAAAAAAAAAAAAAAGTAAATAAAAGTACCATATTGTCCCGAATATATGACGATGTTTTTTTCTTGGAAATGCATATGAAAAAACGCGGCCGTTTTATATTCAGGGTCTAGACTTGGCATGTCAATAATACACCCACAACAATAGTTGGCGCCAAATACGCATAAAACGAGTGTGCCATGAAATACGTAATGTAATGCGTGTTGTCAAGTCAAGTCAAGTTTATTTGTACAGTGCTTTTCACGATACAAATCATTGCAAAGCAACTTTACAGCAAATTAAGTTTCTAAAATATTTAGTGGTAGCTAATCAGTGGTGACTGTCAATTAATGTACGTATGGCTGAAATGTACGAAAAAATCAATTTAAGACGTAATAAAACAGATGATGAACACTATTAACAGCAATTACTATATGCAATTATTATTATTATATTATATTATGTGTTGTAAAGATCGCGAGTAAAAACAAAAGAATAAGAAAACCTTATAGCTGCATGAGTTGTGACTGTCACGTTAGCCTGATGGGACCAAATTCCCTTTGTGATTTTCAAACGTAAGACAGTACCCAGATTTGAAGACTACAGTAAGATTTAACTTCTACTGTTAATAAGATTTTGGTAGGCTACTATTAGATGGATAGCCTAAATGTCCTAATTCAGATGGGCTTCCTGTTTGTTTTTTGTTTTTATGGTATATCAAAAAGTGTATATTTTTTAAATGTGATTGTTTGTACATTTTACCAGTTTTTACCATACTTTCAAAACAAAAATTCAAATAGGAAAAATATGCAATATGAACATATTTGAAGACAAAATGTGTTTTACTGAGAAAAACAAGATTTGGTTTTTAAAAAGCCTTTTCCCAAAAGGTACACCTGGAAAAAGGGGGGTCGTCTTATAATCAGGGTCGTCTTATATTCGGGCCAATACGGTACTAAAATATACTGTCTTTATGTTGGTTCTACATTAATTTGAAGATTGAATGTAACAATTATTGCAATGTAAAAGTATTTTTACAAATTTTATGTGATGTGGGATTAATCACGATTATTTTTTTAAAAATGTGTGATTTTTTTTTAATCCATTGACAGCACTAGTGTCAACACATCAATTTTTTTGTTTACGCTTTAATTTTTCATTCTTACTGTAATTTATTTTTGAAAGAATTC
>NW_015513495.1:0-289 GCF_001515645.1 Sinocyclocheilus grahami | reverse complement strand
CTTTCAGATCTGATGCTGCCTTCTCACAAAATGTGTCACAATAATGCATCAAGCAATAAAAATATCATCTGAATAAATCTGACATTATCAATCAGACATTACAAGTGACATGACAAAGAAACTTCATCTTGAAAAGCAGCAGATTCAACTGTGACATTCAGATCAACTCGAAAATGGAGTTCCTGTCCAAAGAACAATGTATAAAAGTTTTATTCTTGTATATCATTTTGCTTTCTTATAATTCTTATACAGTGTATATACAGTGGGTACGGAAAGTATTCAGACCCCC
>NW_015513494.1:6193-7163 GCF_001515645.1 Sinocyclocheilus grahami | reverse complement strand
CAGTATGGTGAGGGGCGTAACATTTCTGTCACACGCTTGAGGTATCACAACGCACAATCACAACGCACTGGATAGCTGGCCAATCACAGCACTATCCGAAGATCGACAGCGCAAAGTTGATGTATTCCCTCACCGACCAGCACGGATCAGCTCTAGGCATGACGAAGCGGATATCATCCTCTTTTGGAAGACCAAACAAAGTAGTTTCGCTTTCACCACGAAACACACAGTGCCTTCACGACATGGCTGCAGCGTCAACAATACTACAGCGAGAATAAAAGTTACGCCTTCTTTCTTTGCGTGCACATTTGGGTGGCATAATGCAAATATTTCCACATAGTGAGGTAGATATGTGGGGGCGTGTTAGAACGAGCCGTTTTAGGGGGGCGTGGCAGAGTCTTAACTTTGATAAAGAACATCTCTTTGGTTTTGAGACTTTAGTCTTTGCAACTTCAGGGATCTTATCTATGCACAATCAGCTTGTAACACCCCAAAGAGAAAGGAAAACTTGAAATCGCATCATATGACCCCTTTAAATTTAACTTGTTCATGTCTGTAGAAACCCTGGAGAAGCAGTTGCCTCAGCCGAGTGTATTAAATACATTTACAGTTACATTTATAGCCTGGCTGACTCTTAACTTTTATAAAGAATATCTCTTTGGATTTGAGACTTTAGTCTTTGCAACTTTACAGATCTTCTTTATGCACCAAGAGCTTGTAACACTCCAAAGAGAAAGGAAAAATTGAAATCGCATCATTTGACCCCTTTAAAGCAATTTTGTAACTCGAATGTGCACTGCTTCCGGTTTCATCCACTTCCAGTTTATTTCACCTGCACAAAATAGTTTATTATGCTACTTAATATTGCAAACTGGTATTTGTTATTTTTATGTATTATCACAATCATAAACACGCTGTTTGTTGCGCAAATAGTTTTACCATTTATGGTACATTGTTATTTTTCTAGTTA
>NW_015513494.1:4204-5770 GCF_001515645.1 Sinocyclocheilus grahami | reverse complement strand
TAACAACCGAATAAAATAATAATTGAAGTGCACTGGACAGTGGTAGGGTGAGAGCTAGAGGCAGAGGATTATATGACAGCACTCATACAGTCTCATCCCCTTTTGTGACTGTAACCTAAATTAAAACGTCTCAAGGAGAGCAGTCTGCCTCCTCGCCTTCAGTTCAAAAACTTGAGCTTGTGATGTCCCATCAGCACTCTACCCCCAGCAGAACTCAGATGTATCCACTGTTCAAGCAGCCTGTCAGCCTCCAGCCATTACGATGCAATTTTAATGCAGTGCTGCGCTGCTAATGGCTCCAGTCGTGAAAGCAGTTAATTACGATGTCTCTCTCTCTCGCTCCATCTCTCTTCTAACTGTCAGGTGGTCTTAAGGGAGACTTAACTGTGAAAGATTTTTACATTTACAATAAAAAGACTACGCATTAAACTCATACAAACCTATTTGCTCCAGTTTTGCATAGAATAGGATGTTCCTGTGAGTGAAAATGAGAGACGTTGACCAGTGTCACTGTGTTGAGATAAATACATGAAAAGGGCATTACTGTTGCAAACATCTGTCTCATTGTACTTTAAGATTGTTTGTTTAACTGAATGCATCTGAATACAGTATCACTGAGTTAAACACTATACTTTTTTTGAATTTCATTTTTTTTCTGCCAAGGACGTTGCAAAGAAAAAATATTTTAAGAATGTACACATTTAACCTGCAGCACTACATATTATAAAAATGTGTGACTGTTTTGGACATTTGCTCTTGACAAAAAGTTTACTTAAACCGATCACTATCCCACCCCATTTCAATCTGTGATCTCACAAAACATCACAAGGGAGTTGTTTGTGAACTGTAAAATGAATTTTACTTTTCAGTCTTTCTGACATAATTTAATTATGTTAAGTTGAAAGTGGGGACAGGAGATGAGAGAGAAGAGGGTGACGGGTTGGTTTCTTCTTTGAGGATGACTGGGGAAAGCTTTTCCTTTGCCAATTAGACAAAAGTCGCGTAAGTGACAAACAAACAAATCAATCATGCTGGATGTCTGTTTGGAGAGCTGAAGTTCACTATAAAGCCTTTACAGAGACCTTTGGACCTCAGATTTGAGGTAAATTAACTTTGAACCTCAACAGAAAGATGCAAAGACAACTTTGTTTTGAAGGTTGCATTTAAACTGCACTTGAATCCTTTTACCAACTTTTACATTTAAAGTATGGATTGTTTACTAGACAAATAAATATTAAGCTTAAAAATTATTATGGTGTGAAATTGATTATATTAATGTTCACAAAATTGAATCTGTCCCTCAGTTCTGACATAATTGTTGACCACTATAGCCAAAATGTTGTCACAAAAGTCAACAGGACCATAAGAGACTAAGAAACTAATGCTAATGCTTATTTCAGCATCTTAGCTTCTATTATTATTTCTTTGTAAAGTTGTGTTTTTGTTGTTGTTTTGTAAAGAGCAATATTTTAATATCTCTATTTTGTTTCTGTGAATATCCGTCTTATTTTAATCTCAAAAACATATCATGTGGGAGACAGCAAGACAACTCTAAAGCCTTCACCC
>NW_015513494.1:0-310 GCF_001515645.1 Sinocyclocheilus grahami | reverse complement strand
GCAAGCGCTCTGCATCTGACGCCTTGCAGAATGGTATGTTACAGCATAACTAGTGTTACTTTCTCTTCTAGGCAGTCTCTTTTAATTCATTAAATTTTGTGTTCATTTTAAGGGAAAGAATACAGAAGATGTTTTGAAGATGGAACCACCCTGCAAGAGACCCAGATGCTCCTCGGCCCACTCTGCACTAAAATAATCTGTATATTATTTATGCTTCACATCCATTTCATGGAATCAAGTTTATTTAAAGGGGTGGTTCGCTGGTTTTTTTGTAGGCTTGATTGTGTTTATGGGGTGCAGTCTAACATGT
>NW_015513493.1:6579-7165 GCF_001515645.1 Sinocyclocheilus grahami | reverse complement strand
AATCACACAGACCAAAACAAAAACAGACATTCTGACACAGATTGCTCATTTCAAAGCAGGATAATTGACTGTAGTGTTGTTGTTTTTTGAGAAACAAGTATGTGAACTTGGCATGTTATGCTTAACATATTATGGTATTTTTATGCTTTAGTACAGGCAAAAAATTACATACAGCACCTTTAAGTCATAAGGAGGTGCGAGAGGATAAGCAAAATTCAAAATCTGATTGTGACAAAATGGATGGAAAGTTTTCATAGTATCATTCTTGATACATAAAAATATAGAGCTGCTATTATATTTAAGGAAAATGCGCAATCACAAGGTGATTATTATATTTGGGGTGGCATCGAAAAGTAAAACAAAGAACTACTTAATTATTGAGATGGACTGAATAACTCATCTTACCATTGGTAGTCGGCGTCCTGGAACGCTAGGGAAGTCATGGTGCTCGTTGTGGTACCCGACGTTGAAAGTCAGCAGGTTGAGGGATCCATAGTAAGAGTAGGTCTCATGGCCTTTGAGGAACATGTAATGTTCTGCGATGAAGTGTCCCGAGATGGGATGGAGACCCATTCCTAACATGGAG
>NW_015513493.1:4534-5642 GCF_001515645.1 Sinocyclocheilus grahami | reverse complement strand
AATATACAACGCACTAAGGATTGATGAGCTGCTGGGTTCATGAATTTATTCACATTGTCAGCGTTCGCTTGAACTGATTTGCTGAAATCAAAACAGGGACCATAATAGATGAGGGCCAGCCAATGAGATTGCCGTTTGTGCATTAGCTCCGCCCACGACCGGAGAAACTGGTATATCTTCTGCTTGTTCTTAAAAGCTGAATAATTCCAAATGAACTCCTTTATTCTGACAGGAAAATACAACAAAGAATATGGTTTACATGTAGCGCGTCGATTCAGAGTGGTATGTAAGGCTGTCGCTCTCTCGCTCTCTTTGCACGTGTGAGAAACAGCGCTATCAGCAAAGCGACGGCGCCTTCACACTAGAGTTTACGGTGCGTCAAATACAAGTACACTGCGCATCCATTGAGATGAACTGAAAAAGTACAGATCGCTTAATGGAGAGTGAAACTCTGAAGCGCTCAGTAAGTGTTCAGCAAGTGAAAATATACCTACGCTAAATTTATAATTAACCTCTAACACACACTGGCGAGTAAAATCTAAGAATTTATTAGCCAATGGCTAGATTTGGTCGAGTTGCGAGTGATTTACTGGTAATGTAGAGGGTTGGGGTAGAATCTTTAATCTCTGACTCAGTTTGTTTGCTGGCTTCCATGGCTAAAATACATGGTTTTTCACCAACTGGCAACCCTGGTGTGGAAATCCTATTGCAGTGGTTCTCAATTCCAGTCCTCGTGACCCCCCATTCTGCACATTTTGTATGCGTCTCATCACTTCAGACGTTTGTTCTATTAGACCGTAAGTGCCCTGCGAAGTGGACTTCACAGGATATTCTGCCGTGATTCCAGTTCAAAGGGAGCGAATGTGTCCCATTCAGAGGGCATTAAATTATGCAAGATGTGAATTTAAATTGTATTTATTTACAGAGATATATTATGACTTCTCTAGTAAGTTTTGTCTGTGTGTGAAGACACTGCAGATTGTGGCGTAGTGCAAGTCTGTGAATGAATGGTCCGAAGTGGAATGAATTTCTCGTGCTCAGGGAGTAGGGAGCAATGAACACGGTGTAGGGACCCTATCAATGGGAACACAGTTCATACATGGAGCTC
>NW_015513493.1:1065-3728 GCF_001515645.1 Sinocyclocheilus grahami | reverse complement strand
GAAGAGCTTGCGCAAACGGGTGCAAAAGAACCAGCCCTCGAAATCAGTGGGGATGTCGACATCCACGCCATCTCCACCCAAGTAGCGATGGTGGTCCAGGTGGTAGCGCTTAAAGGACGCAGAGTAAGGCAGCCCGATGGGCAGATTGGCAAAGATGGCGAACCAGCGGTTCCATTTGGCGCGGTTGTTGCCGAAAGCCGTGTTGTGAGAGATCTCGTGAATCGCTAGTGTCATTGAATGGTTTATGCAACTCCCGAACACATATGTCCAGAACATGACCCATTTCCACGGCAGGTCCTTCACCAAATAGAAGGCCAAAAACTGGACGGCAACCATCGTATAGACGATCCATTTCAGCCTGGGGTCGGGTCCCATCAGAGACTTGATCTCTGGGTATTTAGCTGCCAAAACAACAAGAGACAACAATTGTAAATCTGAAATAGTCTGATGTGGAGGATGAGTGCATGCAAATTATGTCCATTTCCATGACAAATTAACGCAACTCGACACCAGTGGGATCTGATGCGGTGGCTCATATGTCTCTGGCGTGCAGCGTCATCCATATCTTAATATGCTTGAAGCCCATGTCATTTGCATAAAGCGTCCAAGAAAACTATGCAAAACACAGTAGAATTTAAATACGAGCACTTTTCATACAAGGTATTTTATAATGCGAGTACTGACTGCTTTGAGGTAGGAGTGCTACTTTAAAACCTAATCCAGGGTTTAAATATTACATGAAGCAGCAGGGCAAGGTGACGAGAGGTCTGGATCGCAGCGAGCTGCACTCACTGTTACTGTACATGCAACAGCGTATAAGGCAGACTGCATGTCAGCACAGGTTTGCATACTGGATCATCTCCAAATCACACAAACATGAGCTCACATGAAGAGGGTTTGCTTAACAAGTAAGGATGATGTGTTGTTTGGTTAAGACTGTCGCCAGTGAGCAGGAGAAATTAGCACACTCCATATATCATATTCAGTCCAGTGGGGTTTTTTAAAGATAATAGTTTAATACAAAATGCAGCTTAATTCTTTATTCATAACAGCTGCAGCAGGATATATAATCCATGTGAACAGAACACGTAAATAATATAATAACTGAAAATCTACAGAATCAGTCACCAGATGAGTGGTGTGTTTGAGAGTGTGTGTGCGAGAGAGAGAGAGTGTGTGTGAGTGTGTGTCTGTGTGTGTGAGAGAGTGAGTGAGTGTGTGTGAGTGAGTGAGTGAGTGAGTGAGTGTGTGTGTGAGAGAGTGAGTGTGAGTGAATGTCAGTGAGGGCATCATGAATAAATCATGAATTAGAAACAGAGCAGTTTTGTGTTAAACACAGAATGATTGAAGTGAAGCTGCTGTAATGTTCATCCAAACTCCACATATGCTGGCTCATCAGCTTTCCCCATGCATTCATACTGCAGGTTTATCAGTAAAGAGTTTATGTTACTAATAAAACAGCATGTGTGTGTGTGTGTGTGTGTGTGAGAGAAAGAGAGAGAGAGAGAGAGATTCAGAATGAATAGAATCAGCACATTAGCTAGCCTTCCTCATGTGACTGTCACTCGCCATTTTAACACTTAATACATAATTAACGGCTGAACAAACAAAACAGAGATCACATAGTTAAAAGAGACACAGAATTACACTATAACATACTATATTCGAATAGTTATGAAACTCGCTAGCCGCTAATAATCGATAAAAGAGGCCGCGGTTTAACTGGTTAGCTAGCACGGCTTCATGTGTCACGAGACCTCGCAAGATCCTCTGAAGTCCCGACAGATGATTAGCCTCCTCTGAAGTCCCGACAGATGATTAGCCTCCTCTGAAGTTCAGTCGCTGTCGAGTGGCAGATGAGCGGAGTTTGCTGCGAGTGAACGGTTAGCTCAGTGCGCAGAGGGCTGGAGTCGGGGAGTGGCCCTCACATAACGGTCGCCTCAGACCTAACGAGCGACCTAACACTCACACCACACGGCTTTATGTGGCTTAGTTAGAGAAAACTGAACACAGTAAAGATGGCACGGAAGCATTACAACAAAATAAAGAGGCTTGGCTCGTCTGAGTTTCCTCGGGAGTCGCGGCTGAAGCGCCACAGAGAGCAGGTTACAGAGCTCAACACCGCGGATGTGTACCAGAAGAGACTTGTTTAGTAGTTATGAGAGAAGAGGAGACCTCACCCAAAATCTCTTTCCTCCGGTCGGCGTGAGGCTGGTCCGTATAAACCCACTCAAAATCCTCGCGAGCTAGCGTCACGCGATTCCCCATTTCTGCGCTAGCGCTAGCGGTCACTAACTGTTAGTGCGCGGTAACGTTGCGTGTATCGCTCAGGAAGAGAGTGCAGGAATAGCAGCGGGTTTCCTCACACGGGTCTAACAGCAGCTGCTGGACATCCTCCTCTTCCTCGTTTAGCGTCTGTTTTAGCGAAGATCTTTCGGTTTCCTGACGCGCCGCGGGGGGCGGAGCCTTCACTTCCCCAGCACAGGTCTGCGACTGATCTCCTCTCACAGACTCATCCACAGCAGATAGCTGATGCATGTGCACATACACTGTTATTTTCTACTAGCTAGAGATAAACATTTAGCAATCATTTGCAACGAATCTCTGCTTAGACTGACGAAATGAGGAAGATCTAGGTCATTTCTTTCAGATTAAAATGGCTT
>NW_015513493.1:0-874 GCF_001515645.1 Sinocyclocheilus grahami | reverse complement strand
GAAATGAGGAAGATCTAGGTCATTTCTTTCAGATTAAAATGGCTTCAGAACTGCTTTGGTCTTGTAATTTGGGGGAAATGATGGCGTTAAGAAATGATCATTACAGAAAGAAATGACAACAGGCCTAGACTGCATATGACATCTTTAAAATAACCAAAGCATCACACAATAACATAGTATATGAGATTATGAGATTAAATTCTAAAAACAGTAGTATGGGTCAAGTGAAGTATTTTCACTCAATCAAAAAATGATTGCAATGTTGCGTGCAATAGATAGGCTAGATAAAACTGAAATAAATTAAAAAGTAAATCTTGTCAGAATGTACAGATATTTTGAATGGATATCAATGGAGAAATATTCTCTTCACAATCAGATGGTGATCTGGCATCTACCAACAGGGACAAACACACAAAACCTTGACCTGATGTTCTCATGTGTCGCATATGATATTAATCTATTGTTTGGTTTTGTTCCTTTTCATCCACGGTTGGACAAAACAAAACTCCTCGCCCTGTGTACTGCTATAGCAGTATTGTATTCACAGAGCACATCTGCAGTACTTATAGAGCATACTTCATTTATGACTAAGCAGTTTATCATTAAATGCGGTACATACTCTGAACAGTGCACGAATTTGGAAGCAGTGACTGACTAGGAAACAGCCACTCTGTGAGATGTTTGTGTGTTTATTGCTAAATGTAGCTTAATACTAGAGATTAAAACCGCTCGTTCTCCTTGGTGACAGATATGGGTCGTTACAGAAGAGGACGAGCACATAGCAGAGGTTATCATTTGACCATCAGTAATTGAATGTTGGGCTCTGCTTTACGGTCTTATACCACTGTAGCAGTCTGTTTTTAGGTCTTAGCTG
>NW_015513492.1:6548-7165 GCF_001515645.1 Sinocyclocheilus grahami | reverse complement strand
CAGAGCCCAAACTTAAATGTAATTACTATTTATTTTTAAATATAAAAATTTTAACTTAAAGTCCCCATGAAATCAAAATGGAATTTTCTTGCTTTTGGTATGTATATGTTAGGCTTAAGATTATCTATATGCTAGTGTGCTCCAAAACAATGACAATATTAGCTTTTTTCAAGATATAAGCATTCAAAACTTAGTCTCTCACTTCCGCCAATATGGATCAAAATCACACTGCACTTCAGCTTCTCATAAAACTTTGTCCAATCAAATGCTCTCTAGAATCCAAAGCGTCCCGCCCCCTGCACTATTAATAGACGCTGAAGCTGCGGCTCAAATCGGTCACTTGTACACAGGATTTGTATTTTTTGTGTACAGTGAATGGCACGTAGTGCACTATATAGGGCATAGGGAACGATTCAGACAGTGTAAATATGCTTTCCGTTGGGGCAAATTAAGTCTGGTTTCGCGCTGTGTCACACTAACCGCTGCACTGTTCCGGTCCACGATATAACATACGACGGAGCGGATTATATGCACGAGTCGGCGCAGACCATAAAACTTAACGGACCCATTTAAATTCTACACAGAATGCTATATTTTATAGCAATATGAGATTGTGG
>NW_015513492.1:4325-4824 GCF_001515645.1 Sinocyclocheilus grahami | reverse complement strand
TTTCCATCCATCATTCTGTCGTTTTCTGTATCTATCTGTCTGTCTATCTATTTGTCATTCTATCGCTCTATCTGTTCTGTCTATGTATCTATTCTATCATTGTATCTGTCGTTCTATCGCTCTAACTGTTCTTTCTATCATTCATTCTGTCTTTCATTTTGTCGTTCTATCTATGTTTGTCTGTATATATCTTGTTCTATCGTTCTATCTGTCTGTCATTCTACCGTTCTATTTATTCCTTCCATCAATCCATCCATCTATCTATCGTTCTATTGTTCTATCTGTCGTTCTGTCTATGTATCTGTCTATCTATCTATCGTTCTGTCGCTCTGTCTAACTGTTCTGTTTATCTGTCTATCTATCCATTTATCGATCTATCGTTCTATCATTGTATTTGTCGTCCTTTCTATCTATCTATCGTTCTATCACTCTGTCGCGCTGTTTAACTGTTCTGTTTATCTATCTATCCATCTATCTATCTATCTATCTATCTATCTAT
>NW_015513492.1:1426-2409 GCF_001515645.1 Sinocyclocheilus grahami | reverse complement strand
ACTGACCCATTAAAAACCAGCTTGGGTTGAACTCTTCGTTTTGCTTTTAAAAAGCATTGTACACTTTTAGCTGCTCTCTTGGTTAAACCTCGGGTGTTGCCACTTCAGTTGTCTAATGCATCACTTCTTAATGTGTTTCCATTTTGGACCTGCTACACAATCAGCGTATTTAATAGTGATCTCCATTAGCATGCATCCACTGAGAGAAAAGAGAAAAATAACATTCTTTTGGCTGCTGCTTCTAAAAGATCAATAACCTGATTTCTATAGTTTGTATTTGGTACTTATAATATCTGCAGAGAGACGGTTGAATTTGACCTGTATGATTGTGAAGAGCAGATACATTTTTGTTAGGGCATAACTGCACTATAATGTTTCCTTTTATCAAACGACCTTTTCTGTATTGTATTTACCTATTTAAGTTTTTTAAATATGCAATTGTAGAATTGCCATTTTTCCGCATTGGCACTGCAGAAGCCTAATGCACAGATCTGATTTTTTAAAACGTGTGACATCAGGCATTCTATGATTTTTCTATAGTTCTGTACTTCTTAAAATTGTAAGATTAAACATTTTAAATGTTATACAAAAAGATTTAAAGTTTGACAAATAGTGTAAATATAATAAAATTAATTATTTATATCAAAATAATTACATTTATTGATTTATTATAAATTGCCATATTTCATTAAATTAAATATTTAATTATTTATTAATAATAAATGTCTGTATATATTGAGGATAATATTACAAGCCCTTTGCCCAAATGTTATGAAACTTCCAATGGTTTTCTAAAAAGATTTTAAATATTGTTTGTGGTAACATCCCTAATTGATAAATGTTTTTTTTTCAACTAAAAAGCAACATATCAGACCGAGAAAATATTAGCTTGTAAAAGGTTGACACTGCACATTAAATGCAGCCTTTTTTGTTGAAAGAGAATGTTTATTGCTCTTTTATAAGATAAAGTGCTCCATTAAGTG
>NW_015513492.1:0-212 GCF_001515645.1 Sinocyclocheilus grahami | reverse complement strand
TGTGTGTGTGTGTGGGCGAGTTCACATGTGTGACAGATCATACGAACCCTTTTGAAGTTCAGCCTGTACACTGGGCTTCAAAGACAGTAAACATTATTTAGATTTTGTTTTAGATATAAATGCATTGAATTAATGTTACCCAGGAGTTTCCCAAAGTTGCTTGTCAGCTGAACCTTTTAGATGTCAAATATTTACTTAAAGTACCCCCTGAA
>NW_015513491.1:6430-7166 GCF_001515645.1 Sinocyclocheilus grahami | reverse complement strand
AGTAACGTTGATAACTTTAATCATTTTAAGCAGCTCATGTTGTTATGAAAACATTCACGTATTAGAATGATTGGGAAAGATCATGTAACATTTAAACAGCCATCTGTCTGTACCGCCTTCATTTACGTGTTTGATTTCATCACTTTCGCTTTAATTCTCGAGCACTGACTCGTTCGCTAAGCTGAACATCCAATCAGAGCTCTCACTCGTGCCGACGGTCCCGACAACCCCGATGCCGATTCAACCTGTTGAATCAGGCAAACTGCCGCCGACGTGAGCCCGAAGAGAGCCGACGAGTGGAACACACCAAACAAACTAGCCCGACTGTCAGCTTGGTGTCCCGGCCTTAATGTTTCATCAAATCATTTGTCAAAGATCCTTTGTGGCATAAAGATGCTTTTGTTTTTATTTGGTGAAGTGTTTTTATTATTATTTTTTAAGCTTTTCAGACCCCATGGTCATCATGCAGGCAGCTCAATACGCTCCTCTGTGCGCTCTTCTGTATGTTTAACCTGACATTTAGAGATTCTTGAATGCTATTTGCAAAGTAGACAATCATCTCCCCATGCCACTGAAGGACAGGTATTGTATCTTGAAGGTTAGCACTCTGGCTTCAGCCACAATCAAACCATGTGTGCTCTTGAAAGATATTGACTTAACACCTAGAGAGTTATAGATTATATAAAAACTGTTTAGTTTAGGTTTAAATCGACAAAATCATACAAAAGGGGGATTT
>NW_015513491.1:5913-6324 GCF_001515645.1 Sinocyclocheilus grahami | reverse complement strand
GAGACAAAACAGGAACTATATGGTAACCATAATTTTATATGATGCATTTTGTTACAGGTGGACATCTGTAAAAATACATTGGTTGGTTTTCAGGGCCTTGCTTTGCAAAGACTGTTGGGTATTTCATTCTGCTTTATTTTATCTTGTTTATCACTCCAGTATTGATTTTAAAATGTCACTCCTATTTTTATTTTATTTTATTTTATTAAAAATTATTCTTTTATTGTTTGTATTTGATTTTTTGTATTTTATTATATTTAAAAAAATTATTTTAGTATTTATTTCGTTTTATTTTAATTTTATTTTTAAAATATTTTTTATTTAATTTTATTGTTTTTATAAATTTATCAGCTAGTGAAGACATTTAACAAATGTTTCTCCCTCTAAAACGTCTTTGGTGGTTAAGATACT
>NW_015513491.1:3911-4513 GCF_001515645.1 Sinocyclocheilus grahami | reverse complement strand
TGTGAGATGATATAAATATAAATTCTGTGCGTGTCTTGCTTTTTAGGTGCTGTATGTCCATGATCCGGAATATATCTCCAGTGCAGACAGCTCTCCCTCCCTCAGTCCCATCAGCCCCCTCTCCCCCACCTCTTCAGAGGCTGACCTGGAGAAGGCCACCACAGTAAGTGCCATCTCAGTCTTCATCCAAAGCTTCCAGGGGGATCATATATAGCAAAAGGACATGCTTATGCTTGTCCTTTATCATTGTTTTAAATGAAAATATGGATTTTGAATGCCGAGGTCTTGTTACTCAAGCCAGAAGAATTGTGGCATAATGTTAACAGCACATTATTTTGTCTCATGAGTATGCAGCATTTTTATTTAGTTTTCTAATGTGCCGTTCTGAAGTCCAAAAAACTGAATCTGATTTTCTGTTGCTCACTGTGAGGTAAAAGCATATTTTTCCATTATTTGGAACAGGGATGGAGAAATTCAGTAATCCACGTAAAATAAGTTGGGTTTCATTAAGGGCTGTTGAGTATATTATGAAGACTTATTCAGCTCAAAATCAGCAAGTTATTAAAGGGGTCCTATTATGCTTTTTCACTTTTTTAATTTTA
>NW_015513491.1:606-2442 GCF_001515645.1 Sinocyclocheilus grahami | reverse complement strand
ATCAAGACTTTGTAAAAGAGCATAATAGGACCCCTTTAAGTGAAACGGCTTGGAACATGATTTCACACTAATTCAATCTACGTCTTAATTTATTCAGTAGACCATGTAAAGTGCAATAGAAGTGCTATAGACTATTACTTTGCATACCTTGCATTTTTACAACGATTCAATTATTTTCCATTTATTTTAACCAGCTTTTTTAATTTGTAGTCACTGAGCTGAACCTGTCCAATTACATTGGGCAGGAGATCCAAATCAGCGTCCAAACTCCTTTGCATGCTTGAAGACCTTTTAAAGACCTGCTTTGATCAATATATATACTGTATATGTATATATTTGAATATATATTCAAAATCAACTTGAGTTGATTAGAAGAAATCCTGCTTTTTTGTTTTGTTTTGTGTTTTTTGTCTTCTCTTTTTTATTTTGTCTTGTTTTGTATTGTTCTGTCTCGTTTGGTTTTTGTTTTATTTTTCACTTTTCCTTGTCTTGTTTTATTTTTTATTTTGATTTAGTTTGTCTTTTTGTTTTGCAAAATTTTTTTTTGTTTTGTCTTCTCTCGTTTTATTTTGTCTTGTTTTGATTTGTCTTAGTTTGTTTTATTTTGCGTTATTTTACTTGTTAGGCTTTTTTCCTTTTCTTTTTTGCTGCGCCTATTAAAAAATTGACTTGACTTACATTATAATGCATAAGTCTTATGTACTAATTATATATTTGTGTGTTTGTTTGAAGCTCCAGTTGCCATTAATTATAACTAAAGGGAAAATATAGCTATCAGATTCTTCAATATTTCTCATTTTGTACAGTACTCCATAAACACTGTACATATTTGCAACATCATAATGCTGAGTAAATGATAATTTAATTTTCATTTTTGGATTAACTATTTCTTTAGTCTCAAACTGTTTTGTGTCTACAAGGGGGTGGTGATGAATTTCCCTTTTGGGTACAGCTGTTATTACTTTATAAAGCCAGAGATTCAAGTAATTGTTGTATTCAGACAGATTGCATTCCTCCCGGCTATGTTTGTCCCTAGTTGGTGATATTGGATGGCAAAAAATAAGGAAGATATCTTTGAAAGATCACCATGGCTACTTGTGAGCTCATCTGTCCTTGTGTGTTTTAAGGGTCTTATATGTGTCCTAGACTGCCGTTTTGAGGTTGCCAAATGGATTGTGTCACCTCTGTTGGATTAGTGTGTGTCCCTGTGTGTAGTTCCGGCTCCATATGGTCATGGATTTGCTGGTCATGCTGCCCATTGCCAGAGATTCAGGGGTACACACTTGCATTTCCTTATGAGTCATCAATGGAGAAAGCATACACAGGCACACTTGCACTCGCTTGTACTAACTTCACATGTATTCTGGTATTAACATGCCTCTCACGAATAAGAATGCACACACATATGCCTGTAATTTTACTAGCCTGGAGTTACAGTACCATCACATTACATGAAAGCACGCACTTTCACATGAACATTCATGCAATATTCATGTTTCTCTTATGCATTTCAGCATACTGATTATACATACACAGTGGAGTGCATCTAAACTGCAGTCAGTCACAGCAACCTTACATTTATATAGTTGTCTGTGGACTATAGACATGTAATATTAATGTGCTGGGAAAACATGCAGCGTTAAGCAGAGCATGGGTTCACCATTTTGCTACATTCATGTTTGCCTTAATATTGCACTACTGTTCAAAAGTGTGGGACAATGTTTTTGAACAAAGTCTCTTATACTCACCAAGGTTACATTTTCATAAAATAAAATTGTAGAATATTATGATATTTTAAAATAACGGTTTTCTATTTTAATATATTTTAAAATGTAA
>NW_015513491.1:0-329 GCF_001515645.1 Sinocyclocheilus grahami | reverse complement strand
AATTGCTCTTTTTTCATGTAATGAATGTAAATGTGACTGTCTGCGCTCAAATCTCATTTATGTTTTGCACATTCATTCTTGCCATCGTGACAGTCCTCATTACTTTTAAGCATATATCTTTCATGTTTCATAAGAAAGTTATAAAGGTTAGAAGTAAAATGAGAGATAATAAACCATTATTTAAAACATGCTACTCATGGCCCATCTTTTGCAGTTCACATGCAGTACGAGCATTTTTTTTAATACATGCAGTTAGTAGACTACTTTTAAAAATATATCTGATTCTCAGCATCACTTGCTTGATCACTCCAGTAAACAACCTGGTTTTC
>NW_015513490.1:6118-7167 GCF_001515645.1 Sinocyclocheilus grahami | reverse complement strand
AATCTAGCTGGAGGATATCAAACATGTTTGATACTTTCAGCCGATTTTAGAACATGTGTTGTTTTCATTTGTCACACTTCTCCTAGCAACAAGGCGTGCGTTTCTGCATAACTTTGTTGGTAGCGTATGATCCTCAGTCATTCGGTGTATAATGGCCAGTTTTCCTTTGTCACTATTTTCAAAGTCGGTAAGTGTTTGTTGCCTAGTGTTTTAAAAATCTGTTCAGATTTTTAAAGTCGTGTAATGTATTCCAGCCTTAAGTAACAACTACATGACTTCTGAAATCTAAGCTGGTCTTGCTGGTTGCTAATAAACTGAGTCACAATATTTTTTGAAAGTTTAGCAATGACCATAATTTAGTTAAATCTTTCACAGGAAGTGGTAAGATTTGAAAAATATAAAGCAAATATTACCGTAACCCAGAGCAGGAGCTGAGTGCCACACGGGACTGAGGGAAACCTTGCACTGAACCATGATAGTAACAATGCATCTGACACAGAAACAAATTTATGTTAAGTTGTTTAAATAACTGCAACATTCCAAAAAGCGCTGTGAAATAAATGTGCCCTAGTGTACGTACAAAGGACTCAACTCACCACTGGGTTCTCCTTCATGGACACCCCAGTTCCGTTTGGCAGGTAGTAGAACACGTTAGGCGGCTTTGGCAAAAGATCTCTGCAAGCAGACCAATGTTCAAATATGATGATCTACGTAACTTCATTAGATGCTGATTATACACACAGGAAATTACTCACTGGTTTTTCTCTAGGTCCAAGATATACAAGCTGCTTCCTACTTGTAAACCACACTGCAATCTGTCAGGGTGACCATTCTGGAGAGAATGAGAGAGACAGATTTCATGTTATAAAGAGATTATTTGAATAGTGAATTTGTTATATACGGAGATATAACAAGGCCTATTTATGAGCCCTCCTGCTCCATCTCAGCAAATGTTACAAATGTGACCCTGGACCACAAAACCTAAGTAGCACGGGTATAGCCAATAGCAATAGCCAAAAATACATTGTATGGGTCAAATTTATAGATTT
>NW_015513490.1:4351-5115 GCF_001515645.1 Sinocyclocheilus grahami | reverse complement strand
TAACCCAAATAGGCTGAGTAAAAATATTGATTTTGTGAATATTCATGAATAGATTCATATAGATTTTTTATTCTATGGTAGTATTCCTGTACTGCTTTTCAGCGGTAATGCACCCTACTAAATCTACAGCCCCGGCAAGAGTCACATTTTAACCCAAGTTTCACCTAAAATAAAGGTAGAAAACTTCCATATTGTCCACGTGGCTGTGTGCAACATAGAGTGTTGACCCACAGTCCAAATTAAAAACAAATGACTTTTATAAGCAGGTTCATTTTATTGAATCAAAAACATACAGAGCAACCACGTTACCCAATTCACGAACAAATGACTTGTTTGAGTTGGCCTTTTTAATGAATCAATTAAAATCGCTCACAAACTCATTTTATTAAAAAGCAATTGAACTAGATTCAGTTTAGTCTTGTAATTCTTTTTATTTTAGATTGCAATGTACCAAGTTAAAGAGTTCTATACTAATTTATAGTAATAACTGAGAATTTCTTTCATATGTAAGCAAAATATTACACATTATAGACTGAAATAAACAAAAGACTCAGAATCCAATTCAATCGTGAATTTGTGAATTGAGAGTTGTGAATCTGAATTCAATTCAGGACATCAGCACATGTGTATTGATAGCCGGTCCTAATCCCAATATTTATGTTTCTTTTTTAAATCTAACTTTATTTGTTATTATTACAGTAACCTTATTACATTGATGTTAACTACACTCTTAAAAATAAAGGTGCTTCACAATGCCATAGAAG
>NW_015513490.1:0-607 GCF_001515645.1 Sinocyclocheilus grahami | reverse complement strand
GTTTATAAACACTGAGCCTGTGATTAGATGGGTAAAGGACAGTCTACTAAGCAAACTATTAAAGAACAGAACCTGTGACTTATCTAGACTAACTAAAATAGCTGAGCTGTTCCAAGCAAGACAGCAGACTATGATGGGTTAAACAGCTCCAATACAAAAGCAATAGAACAAATAACAAAAAAACAATTTGTTTAATACCCATAAAATGTATATTTCATCTACATCTACAAGAAGTAATTATCTAATGAACCTTTTGTGCAATGAAAAGGTTCCATGGATGTTTTAAAAATGGTTTTCAAGGAACCATAGAAGCCAATAAAGAATGTTTCTTTCTTCTTGTTGGACTGTTGTACACACAAAACGGATGCTTTAGAAGCAAATGTATAAGTATCCCTAACTACTTTGATGCAACAATTACTCAAATGCAATATTTAAAGCGGAGTATCCCATACCATTGTGAGAGGAGGGAGTTATCCGTGTGAAGCTGCCGTCATCCCTGTTTAGGGTCAGAGTGAGGGACCCCCTGAACATCATGAGCGGGGTACCTTCAAACAGAAGAACTGTGACGAGAGTTCGCCAAAAACACCTGAACAACTGATGATGGTGC
>NW_015513489.1:5986-7178 GCF_001515645.1 Sinocyclocheilus grahami | reverse complement strand
AGAGTGCTGTTCTCCACAACTGAGATCTATTATGCTTAGACACAATTAAGAGCATTTTTTTCAATTAAGCTTTTTGCACTAAAAAAACCCCCAGACCTCTAGATAACTAGCCAATCAGAAACAGTGTCTGCCTTCCAATCATTTTGCACATCCATGATTGGCTGGCGTGCATTTGGAGGCGGGGTTTTAGAGAGATGGTGTATCAATTGCAATTAATGAAATGTCTAAACGGTTTTGTTCTTATAACCTTTAATAGCTTTTGTGTCAAATTTCTCTGCTGATAGACTGTGAGTTTAAAGGAATATTCTGGGTTAAATTAGTGAAAGACTCACCAACCTTGTCTTTAATGTATATCCAGCGCTTTAACCTTTTAAAACCTGGTAACTTTTGATACACACCAAGACGTGACATAACTATCTGTAAAACACTTTTTAATGGAGCGAACTATAAATTATGTTGATGTCACAACTACATTCATATATACTGCTTGCATGACTCCCTGCAAAGCACAATATCAGTTTAACATTGTAAAACAAAATGATTTTCTGTGCTACAGATGCTGTCTGTAGACCATAAGTCATATTTACCAGGAATATTCCTGTAACGAGGCTGATTGGCAGATTTCTGGCGGCTCGTTTGGAAGCGTGTGAGCTCTCGTCTGCGGTCGGGGGCTTCAGGGCCCGGGTCGCCGCAACAGCACAAGCGATTACACAGGAGCAGTCAGCCAAAACACAAAAATCAATAAACAATCTCAACGTTTTGGTGGGTTCCGTGTCTGACCTAATAAATGTCTCTATTCACTGTTATGACTTCATTTCACTTTAACGTCTTCTTCATGTGCATCTCACACCAATCAGTTAGAGAGTGGACTGAACTCGTGACATCTCACAGGGGCCTAATCCTGTTTTTTTCACTTGATCACACTTTCGAGGCTTCTCAGCTTTAGCGCCATTTACAAACGTGTGCACACACACACACACACACACACACTCAAACAGCTAATACCCAACATCCAAACATTTCTCTTGAGATATATATATATATATATATATATATATGTATGCAAAAGGGGTAATTAAATGTAACAATTAATGTAAAAATTTATCAGATTTAATTGGAACATTTTTAACATTCTTACCAAACTTTGAAACTTGCCTTAATATTTTAAACAACTAAGAAGTAAAAAAAAAAA
>NW_015513489.1:4101-4603 GCF_001515645.1 Sinocyclocheilus grahami | reverse complement strand
CTTAAGTATCTGATTCTGGAATTGGAATGAATTTTCGATTCCCAACCCTAGTCTTCAGTCATTTTACACTTCGTTTTTTTAGAATTTTTTACTTCATCGGAATGGTACGAAACTGAAAGGTTTTGGCATTTGCTATGTGAACAAACAAACAAACAAAAAAAGAAATCATGGACACGATTAAAAAAATGTAAATGGTCCTAAAATAAATAATTTAATTAAATAAATTAACGAAAAATGTATTAAGAAAAAAATATTCTCCTCATGGCCAAAAATGACTGCACTGGAAATGGATGTGAAATGAATTTCATCTAGTGAAAACGTTTGGTACGGCACCCAAAACAAATCTTACTGAATGCTCTTTTTTTGTGATGTCAACCTCAAATTTGGAACACCGCTTGTTTAGATTTATGACTTTGATTTTCTTGCAGTTTTAGAGTAAATCATGTTTTGGAAAATATATATTTAATATAAAATTTGAAAATAGTATGTTTGTGTTTTTTTT
>NW_015513489.1:3100-4091 GCF_001515645.1 Sinocyclocheilus grahami | reverse complement strand
CTTTTATCACTTCAGCTATAATCTGCCAAGTGTCTTGTTAAACACTGACCTGTCACTAATATGCATGGAAAAAACAGCTAATCAACCTCGTTGTCTTAAGGACAAAAATGGTCTTCTGAACAGTGTCTTTCCCTCCTTGTCCTTTCCTAACCGCAGTTGTAGCTGCTCAGAGCGTGCGTCCCATTTCTTCTCATTGTTTCTGGCACTCTAATCAGAACGGTATGAGCTCCAGCGGGTGAAGTACACCAAAAGCTGCATTTCCTGACAGCCAATAAAAACCCAATAATCTCCCCCATTCAAGTGGCCCTGCTTTAAAAAAACACTAACTAGTGCTATTACTCAGGTGCCGGGCACCGCTGCCTCTCTGCTCTCTTCCCTTAATGCTCTTTTTATTTAATATATAGCCCATGAAAAATGACACACTCCCGTCTCGGTGTGTAGATATTTTGTTGCTGATGATGCGCGACGAATTTCCATCACGGCTTTGTTTCCAGCAGGCGAGCAGATAATCTTTTACAGCGCAGAGGGAGTGCACCACGTCCATCAATCTAGTGTGCTTATGGCTGCCGCCCGCCACCGCCGAGAGACCAGAACTCATGCACACGGCCGAGTCAAGGGGACAAAACGGCTGTGGGTCCACCGTACTGAAATGCCATGTTGATTAACAAATCATCTGCATCTAAATAACTCACTCCTTCAGTATGGCACATTATATAGGTTATATAATATAAGCAGCACTGTTATTTCAACCTTGTTATAGACTGTTTAGTATTCTAGCTAGCGCTTGAACAGATATGAGTCAATTCTGGTCACTTATTATAAAACATTGACACCATGCAATGCTACATTTAGATTGTTTCATGGCTAAATCAGCGCACAAATAACACTATTATGCATTAGTTCAGTGTAGGCTATATTTGGAATTTATCATTTGAGTAAACAAGTCAATTCTGATAGTATCAATCAGTTTTAGTGTACACTGGGGAAAAAA
>NW_015513489.1:1344-2164 GCF_001515645.1 Sinocyclocheilus grahami | reverse complement strand
GCACTTGATGTTGTAACAATTAACAACCACATTGTTTGTAAATGTATCTCCAGACACAGGACGCAGGGAACACGGTACATGTCCAATGGGAGTAAACAGTAATTATGCTTTAACTGGTATTTGACACTTAATGAAACACAGATGCAAAGTTCCAGAAAACGTCAAAATTAAAAAAAAAAACGAATTGCTCTCTGTTTCTCTGAGCAACCAGCGGCCTCGCACGACTCAACATGGCAGCCATGTTTACTGTCTGCAGTTCCCAATCTGAGACTAATTACCCTCCACTTTCCTCATGGTCTTGTGTACAGGATGTCAGGAAGAGGGAAGAACACGATGGTCACGTTCCTGTTCCCACCTTAACTATTCCCAAATAAAGGAATAGCTCACTCAAAAAAAAAAAAAAAAAAAAAAAAACACATTTACTCAACCTTGTAAATTAGGGTTATTATTGTTAGCTACAAACAGGGATTGAAATTAACTTTTTTACTCACCGGCCAATTTGGCTACTAAATTTTTAAGTTACCGGCCATTCATAACTTCTACCAGCCAAAAAAAACCCCGAAATAAACCAACAGCTTGAGGCTGTCTACACTGGGCGTGACAAAGCGACTGTTGCAAATCATTTTGTGTCGGTACTAAGGGTGTGCGATATTGACAAAAAATAATATCTCAATATTTTCTGGGATTTTATTGATAAAGATAATTAGACGATATTTTGCTGAGTGTGTTATTGTGCTGGTATCTTAAGGATACCGCGGACAGCTGACTCCTAAAGTTTTTGATATTCTTCATATTCTGTGTGGTCAGTTCACAGCAGTGA
>NW_015513489.1:0-1150 GCF_001515645.1 Sinocyclocheilus grahami | reverse complement strand
AGAAGTTGAATATGAAGTGGCATTTAGATGTATTTACACATGTTAATGCAGCTTAGAGGGACATGGGATGCTTTAACCTGCAGTTACAAATGCATAAATAATGTTTTGATATTTTAAACATAAAATGTTGAATAGTGATATTTAAATTATTAAAAAAATTAAAAGATACTTTAAATGTGAAATTAAATCCGCTAGTAAGTGGCAGCAAGTCAATGTTAAGTGAGTCATTGCGAATGAACCGAATCATTTAAAGGGGTCATATGATGCTTTTTTAAAGATCATTATTTTGTGTATTTGGTGTAACAGAATAGGTTGAATATGCTAAGAGACGCAAAACAGCACTGTGTTTGGAATGTTTTCTGTTGGCGAAATAGTGCAAAAACAGCCAATATGGTGTCTAAAACATAAGTCTCTTGATATTAACTTATTGTTTATTGAACTGTTGTATAAAATCAATATCACATTTGTAACCATGTTGATTTTTATTTATTTTTTTTAAACGGCACTCTTCGTGTGATATTACCTATATGAATTTATATAAATATATACATTTTCCACTCCCCTTATCTTGAATTATGTGATAATTTGTAATGCATATGAACAGACTGAATCATGCCATGAAAGAATGCACTCTAAATGCGCACAGTACAAAGTTGGTTTAACCAGACTACATCACGTCACGTATGCGTGCACTTTGTAACTTAGGTGTGTTTTGTTTCATTTTTGCAATATACTCGATTATGTCATGATGTCTCACGAGTTCAGTATTTGCGCTAAACCTGTGCAGATTTGGCCTGCATGAACTTCCCAAAGAAATTAATGAGTGAACATAACTTACGAAAAGTAATCCGCCAAACTGGCTAGTGATTTGACAGCGTTCCCCGCCACAGCTGATTTTTACCCGCATTTGGCGGGTTGGCGGGTGTTAATTTCAAACCCTGGCTACAACTAAAACCATTAAAAACTTTTTTGTTAGTCGAAATAAAGCTAAAATACACAAGATATTAGATGAAAAACTTGAACTAAACAATTTTTTTTAAATGTTGCACTAAAATTAATAAATGGAAATAAACAAACTAAAACTTTTTTTTTTAATCAAAAATTTTGAAAAAAAACAGTAATCTTGCAAAATGTTATTACAATATAAAAT
>NW_015513488.1:6763-7170 GCF_001515645.1 Sinocyclocheilus grahami | reverse complement strand
GAAAATACAGAGGTTGCTTAACAGTCATAATATTAATGTAAAAAATAATGCTCCTAAAAATAGACTTTGTTTGTCTTGATGCAAAATATTATTTCCAGGTTTTGTTTTTGTGGTGTAATGTTGCGTGGACAAGTGTTGTGCGATTCATCCTCCCCTCAGATCTATTTCAAACTGATCTGTCTCTTTCTGGACCGTTTTCCCTTTCCCAAGCCTCTCATAATGTTGAGTTTGAGTCGTTGCGGGATCAGAGCTGTAATGTGGATCTGTATGTCGGCGGTACGGGTGGAGTCTCGGAATAACTCCGCTCGCCTCAAACGCATTTCCAGATGTGCCGCTGTCAGACGGCCAGGCTTAACTTTGACAGCTTCAACTCATCTCACTTCTTTTGAAAAATCTCAATGAACCAT
>NW_015513488.1:6267-6643 GCF_001515645.1 Sinocyclocheilus grahami | reverse complement strand
AGCTTCAACTCATCTCACTTCTTTTGAAAAATCTCAATGAACCATAAATCTCCCTGTGCTCTTTGTTGAATCTGATCAAGGCTTAAATTCATATATGCTGGTGGAAAATAATTTAGGGCTTTTCCAAGACGTCTCCTTTATCTTTCTGAATGCTGGCCTCTAGGAAGACCTCGACTAACAAGGTCCCTCGGGTTGATATGTCTTGTTTTAACTGTTGATAAGTGACTGGAAAAGACCTTGGGTTTCGCTTCTGTCTGCATTTATAGTGAGATCAGAGGGTTTGCGGGTGAAGCCGTATGTCTCTGGTGTAATGGTTGGTTGGGTTCAGGAGACCCGCCCTGAGGAAATCTGCTGCCTCTTTTTCTCACCTAATCTC
>NW_015513488.1:3747-4870 GCF_001515645.1 Sinocyclocheilus grahami | reverse complement strand
GCACTATTTACTTTAATAATCAATATAAAGACACAACTTATATTATTAAAAATATTTTTATTATATTTATATACATGTTTTCAATTTTATATATATTTGTTTTCAATTTTATATTCACCTTTTTTTAACTTGATAAATTCACTTTTTCCTCATGTTGTATCTTTCTTTACGATTTGTACTATGTTTTTAAATATGTATTTTAAAATATAGAATTTTTAATTGTATTTTATTTTTACAAATTCATATTCACCTTTCATTAGTTTTTTACACAACTATATTCACCTTTTGTACTTTATTTTAATCTCATTTATATACACACAAACTTTGAGAGAGAGCGAGAGAGAGATGCTTGATCTTTGATGTTCGCTCACTTAGCAGATGCATCATTTGGATTAAAACTAAATCGTAAATATAAAACAACATTTATAGGAGCATTTACTATAAACAACATTTTATTTTCAACCTTAACCATACATGACTTTATGGTGTGAAACTTTATGGACAGTGAAACTATCAGTTAGTGTAAATGCGCTAGGCTGTACTGTTCTTGTCCCTCTCATTCTGCACCAATGCAAATACATGCACGCGTTGTGCACGTTTTGCTTGCTTCATGAGTGTTTCTGTATTATGCGAGTCGCTTTGGAATATAAATCTCAGCACGTTTCAGATGAAAAAACGCTACTTATATTTGTGAAAGATTTTAACGAGTGGTTCCCTGCATTAGTACTGAGCCGCTGCAGTGGAGCAGCTCTAATACTATTAAATTAAAGATGATGTACCATAGAGCAAAAAATTAACAGTGAAAGTAACTAAAACTTGTCAAATACATTTTAATGGGCATAATTAAGTGTGAAAAAAACTGAAGGATATATCTATTTGATAAATTAACCAACTAACATTATACATATTCTTTTGGTTTCCGTACCCAATATTTAAAAAAAATGTACAAATACAATGAAAATATCAGTATCGGTACTCTGTATCAGCAAGTACCAAAAATTAATCGGCTCAGTGGTAGAGCATTACGTTAGTAGCGCAAAAGGTCATGGGTTCAATTCCCAGGGAACACATACTGGTAAAAAAAAAAGTCTATCCTGAATGCACTGTAAGTCGCTTTGGGTAA
>NW_015513488.1:1814-3049 GCF_001515645.1 Sinocyclocheilus grahami | reverse complement strand
AAAGTATTACATGATTTATTAACTTTTTGTTTTATATATGTAATATTAATATATTTACTATTTATTAACTATATAATGTGAATTTATACAAATATTATGCATCCTTTTAAATACATTGTAATACATATTTTTATTAATTTAATGCATACAACCAAACAAATAAGTTCATAAAATATTATGTTTTGTTATTATAATTTGGTCTGTAACCTGGTCAAAGCTGTGTTTTTACATGTCACTCAACGTCACCGTTTCAGTCCGGCATGAACTGCATTTAAACACCGTGCTTGCACTCTTTTGTGTGTTTGTGTTTTTAGCAGCTTTCCAAAACTTGCTGCGGTTCATCTATAATTCATGACTGGTTTGATGCGGCTCCTGCTGTCATGGTAACCCTCATTCTGCTGTTGTCTGAAAGCGCTCAGTCGGCGGCCGTGTTTGTTGTTGTATTGGTGGGCTGTCCGGTGGTGAAGGGGCTCCTCATGGAGATCCCATTAAACGGGAGCCTCGTGAAGGTGGGATGGACGGGGGGTCAGTGCTAATGAATTCTGCTCAGTCCAGAGAGGACCTGAGCTCGTTTCCAGCTCCTTTAAACAGTGCCAGCACATTCCACCGGCTGCCTCGTGGCGCACTGGTCCGGTCACTGGGTCAAGCCGCACTATACTACAAGTAGTAACAAACATTTGTGAGGGATCAAAGTTATTTCTATTCATGTTATATACATAATCTCTCAGAAAAAAGCTACAAAGTGCACCTTTTAAGATACTTTTGAAAACTACCTCAGTGACCGCTTTTTTTCTTCTGAGAGTGTATGAAACAAATGGTTTCATATAAATATATATTCAAATAAATCTACATTTGAAAAATATTGATGTTTTTATTTTAATTACATTTTAAAAAATTTAATTAAGTGTACGTTTTTTTATTTGATATTTTATGAATTTCACAAATATTGATTACATTTTAATTCTTATAAATAAGAAGTTACAATTTAAAATTGAATTTTAAAATGAATATTTTTTTAAATGAAAATAAATGCATGTCTGTTTATTTGATATATTATGATTTTATTACAGCATATTGTGTTATATTATATTAGTGCTGTCAAATGATTTATCGCATTCAAAATAAAAGTTTTTGTTTGATTTACATGTATGTATTCATATATAAATATATTTCACATTCTGTAAACAATCACTTATTTTGGATGCGATTAATCGTTTGACAGCACCAAAATATAT
>NW_015513488.1:0-773 GCF_001515645.1 Sinocyclocheilus grahami | reverse complement strand
TTTTATTTATTTTATTGAATTGCGTATTTAATTTATTCATTTATTTATTGTAATGAATTAATTTTTTGTCTTTATGTTTGTATCATTTTTTATTTTATGCATTTATTTTTTTATTATTTGCTTGCTTATTTCTTATGTTCGTTCATTTTTATTAGTCACGTATTTATAATTTTTTACTTGTTTTAATTTATTTGTAATTTTTATTTCTCATTTTTATTTATTTCAGTACTTTCAGTGTTTTTATTATTATTATCACTCAATCTTTATTTAATCTCCTTTCTGTCCCCCAACAGACAGCAAAGCGATTGTGGACGGGAACCTGAAGTTGATCCTGGGTCTGGTATGGACCCTCATCCTCCATTACTCCATCTCTATGCCCGTCTGGGAGGATGAAGACGATGATGAAGCCAAGAAACAGACGCCCAAGCAGAGACTGCTCGGCTGGATCCAGAACAAAGTGCCTGACCTCCCCATCACTAACTTCAGTCAGGACTGGAGGAACGGCCGTGCGCTGGGCGCTCTGGTGGACAGCTGCGCTCCAGGTGAGCAGAACCGGAGCAGAACCTGAGCAGAAGAGCGCTTCGTTCCTGCTGCTCCGCTGTCGTTGTGCTGTTTATTGGACAGCTGTGTGTTTGTATAGATATACGGTGGATCGACTGTAAAACACAGCTGTGAATGAGTCCAGAACTGTGTGTGCAAAGCACTTCTGTCGTGGTACAACTTTAAAATTTCCTAATATTTGCAATTCAGTTGCTGAGAAGAACCTTTTTAGT
>NW_015513487.1:5476-7171 GCF_001515645.1 Sinocyclocheilus grahami | reverse complement strand
TCTGTGCAATCATTTGCAATCAAGTCAACGATATCGCTGGAAATGTAGTGTCTCCAACTAAGCAAGCCAGAGGAACCAAAACTCCATCGGTGACTGAATGGAGAAAACACCTTGGGAGAAACCAGACTCAGTCGAGAGCCAGTTCTCCTCTGACCAGACGAAACCAGAGAACATCTAATAACATCTACAGGACGCTTCAACTGGAAAACCTTTCGGCTGCAACCGCTTTGTGTTTTCACTGTGGTCCAGGTGACCGCGTGTCATTCTGCTCCTCGACTCAAACGGATGATTCGATTTCCTCTCATCTAGCTATTTTGGCTCAAATGAAAATTGAATTTATGCAATCATGAAGAGATTGATTTTATGTAACTCTGAAATCTAATCGTTTTTTTCTCCAGAGACGTCTGCTCTGTAGGAGTTTGATGCTCTAATACTCTTATGAAACAGGACGCTGCTGTGTTTCAGCCCTTACACAAACACACAGCAGAGGGAGAGACGCTCGCTCACAGACAGATGTGGGCAGGTTCTCCTTGTCTGAACAACTGTGAGGTAATTATAGAGTGCAGACGTGAGTGTGGAGGTTTTTCGAAGAACGCTGGCATAATGCTGGAGCTTTGCCATGGAAACACAGTTAAAAGCCTCCGACCGACGCTCACGTGGTGCTTATGAAACTATTACAGAGTTCCAAGAACATTATTAGCTGTGAATAATGGACTAATTACTGCTCTTTCATAAGCTGATGTGTGCGGCCGCCGGCTGTCTGCAGGAACGAGCCCCGTTCGTCACATCAGAGCTGGAAATCTGCGTTTCGTTCCAGTGAATCTGTGCGTTTGTGTAACGCTGCATCACCGCGCTCCTCTTCTATCAATCAATGTCTGCTCGACTCTCGTCTGCAGCGTCTCTGAGTCAAAACAAGTCACGGCGCATTAGACGCCCGCGTGTCCATCCGTAGCCCCGCCTCCAGCTGTGATTGACAGGTGTCTCCACCAACAGCGACACACGTCTTCAGCAGCCTCTCAACCTCGGACCAAACAGCAGACAGTCTGCCGGCCCGTGTTTGTTTGGAAAGCCTGAGATCTCAGCTGTAAATAACACAAATCACATATCACTCCCAGCCCAGAACACATTTCTACAGATCTCAGGTCAACTCAGACCAAATCTAACCTAATCCATCAACGTTGAAAACAGTTGTGCTGCTCAATGTTTTTGTGGAAACTGTGAATATGTTTATTTTTCAGGATTCACAGATTGGATGTTGTGTTGTGTGTTGTGTGTTGTGTGTTGTGTTATGTGTTATGTGTTATGTGTTATGTGTGTTGTGTTGTGTGTTATGTGTTATGTGTTATGTGTTGTGTTATGTGTTGTGTGATGTGTTGTGTTATGTGTTGTGTTATGTGTTGTGTTATGTGTTGTGTTATGTGTTGTGTTATGTGTTGTGTTATGTGTTGTGTTATGTGTTGTGTTATGTGTTGTGTTATGTGTTGTGTTATGTGTTGTGTTATGTGTTGTGTTATGTGTTGTGTTATGTGTTGTGTTATGTGTTGTGTTATGTGTTGTGTTATGTGTTGTGTTGTGTTATGTGTTGTTATATTATGTGTTTGTTATGATATGTGTTGTTGTTGTTATGTTGTTATGTTATGTGTTATGTTATGTTATGTGTTGTTATGTTATGTGTTGTGTTATGTTATGTGTTGT
>NW_015513487.1:0-682 GCF_001515645.1 Sinocyclocheilus grahami | reverse complement strand
TGTTATGTTATGTGTTGTTATGTTATGTTATATGTTGTTATGTGTTGTGTTATGTGTTGTTATGCTATGTGTTGTTATGTGTTGTTATGTGTTGTGTTGTGTTGTGTTGTGTTGTGTTGTGTTGTGTTGTGTTGTGTTGTGTTGTGGTGTTATGTTATGTTGTGGTGTTATGTGTTGTTGTGTTGTGTTGTGTGTTGTTATATTATGTGATGTTATGTGGTGTTATGTGTTATGTGTTGTTATGTTATGTGTTATGTGTTAGTTATGTGTTGTTATGTTATGTGTTATGATATGTGTTGTTATGTTATGTTATGTTATGTGTTGTTATATTATGTGTCTGTTATGTTATGTTATGTGATGTGTTTGTTATGTTATGTGTTGTGTGTTTGTTATGTGATGTGTTTGTTATGTTATGTGTTGTTATGTTATGTGTTTGTTTTGTTATGTTATGTTATGTTATGTTATGTTATATTATGTGTTTGTTATGTGTTGTGTTTTATGTTATGTTGTTATGCTATTCTATGCTATTCTATGCTGTTATGAGCCTAATAAATAATTGACCTCAAAAAGGGAATTAATGAGCAATAACGTTTTTTTTTGTTTCATATTATATTATATTACATTATATTATATTATATTATTGTAAAGAATTGAACTGTTCTGCATTTAGTCATTTAGCAGA
>NW_015513486.1:6685-7175 GCF_001515645.1 Sinocyclocheilus grahami | reverse complement strand
GGGTTATGAGTCCGATTCTCTAACCATTAGGCCACGACTTCCCCTCAAAAGGTGAAATCCAATGGAATGTCATCAGTGAATAATGACTAAAATGTAAATGTTTTTGTTATGCAAAGCTATTTTATGTCTTCAGAAAACTTTATTATATTTTTATGATAATGTTCTGGTTCTTTCTGTCCACCACCAACTTTGTAAAACAAGTGGAAGCTCTCAGCAAGCCGTCAGTATTCACTTAGCTACAGGAAATGAGCATGAGTCTTTGATGCTGTAGTAAAGTTGTCACTCTTGCATCTCATAGTGATCACAAAGTGTTCACTTCAGGGCCCATCCTCTTTCCTGTCAGATTCAGACAGACCCTCTGATCAACTTATGCTAATGCTGGTCTAACAGAGTCCTCCACTCCCACGCCAACACATTAATGTCTATGCAAAACAGCAGCCGGAGGGAGAGGACAAAATATATTCATGCCTTTTTTCCTCCACCCCCCCAA
>NW_015513486.1:1629-2498 GCF_001515645.1 Sinocyclocheilus grahami | reverse complement strand
TTTGGTGCGGAAATAAAAGCAGGTGAAAGTTCAGGGTCTGCCTGGGATGAATCGTATCAGGTCCCTCTGAAGCTCTCTTTCCTTCTCTCCTATCTACTCTCTCTCTCTCTTTGTTTTTCTCCGTCTGGCTGAAGGGCAGAGTCAAACATAGAGGCTGAGAAATGAAGATGGATGTGTCCCACTATCAGGAAAGCACTTACTGCGGCTTGATGCAACCTTAAACATTGCAGATAGTTCAATGGCACTTGCCACAAAGAATCTAATTAATGAATAGCTGTTCTAACACAAGTGAGGCGGCGGTATGCATTTGCAGATGAGGCAGGGACACTAATTAAATGCTGTTCCAGATATCACACCAGGAGTGGTTAGCTTGTCAGGCTTTTTTTTCTTTTTCTCAAGTTTCTTTTTTTCTAAGCACATTTTTACTCCTCGTACACAAAAGCACATGACCAAGATCTGAAGTGGTAGGATGAATGACATGCGCTTATTCACTAAAAATAAGAACCATTTTCACTCAGAAATTGCTACTAAGTTTCACAATTAATTAGAAAGAAGTGGCAGGTAGCACACTGAATTAAATGTGACATTTTGAAGTAGAAAGACTGGAATTGTATGTTGTTATAAATCGGAATCCAACACAACAATCTTTTTTATTTACAACTTTGAAACAGTGTGTGTATATGTATATATATATATATATATATTATTATTTTTTTACTCTGTAGGTTCACATTCTGTGTGGCCTACAAAAATCCACTGGAAAAATAATAGCTGTATGGTTTATTTTCTGAGATGAATTGAGGATGTGGCGATCTATTCATCTGCTTCCTCAGAGTAAATACTTTCCTGTAAAATATTTTGTGGTTATT
>NW_015513486.1:0-352 GCF_001515645.1 Sinocyclocheilus grahami | reverse complement strand
AGAATATTAATAAAACAGGCTATAAAACAAAATGTCAGCGACAGAATGCCTGAGGGCGCGGGAGTGTACACACACACACACACACACACACACAAACACACATACACAAGCAATGTGTGGCCGTGACAGAGTTCTCCATGCCTGAAGCCAAGGAGAGAGAGAGAGAGAGAGAGAGAGAGAACAGGTGTAAAGCCACAAGCTGTATTCAGGAGGGATGTTTAGCCTCACAAAGGCGGCTTGCTTGTTTTCTGTGGAGCCCTAATGACTAGGCCTCAGGATACGGAATGAAAACAGAACAGCATACTTTTATACAAGCTTTTTTGATACGCGATCAGAAATATTTTGATTGCTG
>NW_015513485.1:6729-7176 GCF_001515645.1 Sinocyclocheilus grahami | reverse complement strand
TTAATCTTTATAAAATGATTAATAACTTATTTTCACAGCTTTAAGAATACAAAATCTTGGCGCAAGCTACATAACTATAGTCTATGCCCAAAGATGAAAGAGGCATGTCATTCGTACAAAGAAGGAGCCATCAGGAACCCGTCGTATCTGTCCAGGAAAAAGTGACTAAAGGCTGGAATACACTACATTACTTTTAAAATTTGAACAGATTTTTAAAACACCAGGCATCATTCGCTTACCGACTTTGTAAATAGTCACAAAGGAAAACTGGGCATCATGCACTAAACGAGACGAATGACAAATGAAAACAATATGAGTTCTAAAATCGGCTGAAAATATCAAACATATTTGATATCCTCTGACTGGATGGATTCATAGTCTGAAGCTAAAAAAATCAGAATCTGTGACCATCATACACTACGTGATTTTCTATGAAATCAGTCAACT
>NW_015513485.1:2288-5111 GCF_001515645.1 Sinocyclocheilus grahami | reverse complement strand
TACCGTCATGTACCGTGAAAACGGTATAATTTTGAAAAATACCGTTATATACATTTTTGGTCATACCGCCCAGCACTACGTTTACCCCTAAGCTTTGCAATGGCAGAAATAATAAATGTCCAAAGAAACAGACCTGAATAGATTAGTTTTTGACCGACAGCTGGAAAAGCATCTTGCCCCTTTTCTTCCTCTATCTTCTCTTTAAGAGCCTTTACCTGTATTTACAAGGACATAATTTAATCAGAAACATCTTCGCAATTCAAACTTATGTTTTCAAGGACAAAATAAGACTCTGTATGATTATGAAAGCAGGCAACTAATGGTCATGTGCTTCCCAAATTTTCTCCAAGAGCAATAGGTTCATATGTATTCATAATGGCACATGCTGAATTATGAAGTCCTTTAATCTTATTGCTTTGCTCAAACACATTCAGACTTTTTTTTTAACAAACCTCAAATACTCATTACAAAATAACACATTCATAAACACTATACGTTTAAATAACCGAGACAAAAAGTTTTAAATAATAATAGTTCCTAACCTAAATACAATCTATATCAGTAATGCATTGTCATTCTAGGAAAATACGAAGCATGGCAAGCTGTTTTAATATTCATTCATAAAAACAAAGTAGCATGTACACTGTGTATTCCAATTGTCAGTAGCATTTTTATCTTTTCTAGTAAGATTTATTGAACAACAAAGTATTCTTACTAGTCATTACTTTTTAAAAAAGAGTAAATTAATTTACTAGTCACAGTTGGCATACACATTAACGTTTCTTTTATAAATACTAGTATCTATTGAATACAGATTAGTAAAGCTGGAATACATACTAGTAACTACTGGTATAACATACATATTTGGTTTTAATAAATAATAAAATTATAAGAGGTACAAACAATAGCTAGCTGGTAGTGTATACAACCCCCCAAAGAGTTTAGATGCAAAAATTAGCAATTTTTAACCAGTAACAACGCAATACTAATCACTAGTGGAATAGTGACAAGTACGAATAAGCCTTAGTGACTAACTATCGGGATAACTAGCGTTCTAGTATATAATTAAAAGTCATTATCAGTGAAATAGACAATACGTACTAATCGCTATTGGACTACTTGCTGTTAATTAAGATAAGTACTACCTAACATTCAAAAGACTAGTTAGTTTAAACGAATAAACGGCTTGCCACACGACGAAGAGTGTAAACAGACCGCTATTAAAGTCAATCACGCGACCGTTATTTTCAAATTAACAGCCGTTAGAATGTGCGGCTCTGTGACGTCACCTGTTATAATGCAATATTACACAATGACAGCGACTGTCCGCCGCGTTCCACACACAGCCGCCGGAGGCCGCGGCGCTTCCCAGCGCGTCCTGCCCGCGTCCTGCCATGTTTACACGGGCACAGAACCGCACACTCACCGTCAGCTCCTCGTCTATCTGCACTTTGAACGTCTGCTGCTGGAGGGTCTTCAGAGTGATCGTCAGCATTGTGTTTGAGCGCGAAATACAGCCTCGCAAGTGTCCTCAGTGAGCGAGCGTGGAGATGTGACTCAGCTGTCTTCAGGAGGGATGAGGAGCCTGTGTTATGGGAAGACGCCATCTACTTGCTGAATTGGACAAGACACATGGACACATGGACGTACAGTGACCCCTAAGAGTCTCATGAATGTCTGACAAGGCATTATATGAGATAAAATACCTAAGCAACACAAGTTTCTAGAGCTTTCCTCAGAACTAGCTTCACTGGGTCCGTCTGTGACAAACTGTTGGAGACCACGAAAAAGGCAAATCTATATTTCTACATTTTTATATACATGTTTGTTTTGAAAAACATTCGCATCATTCTCAACAAAAGTCTTGGTTTAATTGACTCAAGTAGTGAGGACACATAATTGTGTATTGTAAATCAAGAGAGAATGTGTTTGTGTGTTTGTTTGAACAAATACCATGTGTTTTTCTTGGTGTTTTACCATTTAATAACTTCAACTAACCTTGTCTTGTCAAGGAAAAAAAAAAAAAGTTAAATTTTCTGATTTTGTTGCTCATTTTGAGTCTACAAGGGGGACCCTTGTTTATGTTTGTTTTTGTCACTTGACAACAAAATGGCTCCTTGAATGTTTTTACATTACGCTGTGTATTTAAATGATTATTTATGATTTTGAGTCACGGATCGGATCAGCAAAAAACCCCAAAACCTTACTTTAAAGGTGCAATGTGTAATATTTACATCGATCTATTGACAGAAATGCAATATAATATACATAACTATGTTTTTAGAGGTGTATAAGACCTTACTTAATGAACCGTTATGTTTTTATTACCTTATATTGAGCAATTTATATCTACAGGTGCATCTCAATAAATTAGAATGTCGTGGAAAAGTTCATTTATTTCAGTAATTCAACTCAAATTGTGAAACATATTTATTAAATTCATTAGAATAAATTCAGTGCACACAGACTGAAGTAGTTTAAGTCTTTGGTTCTTTTAATTGTGATGATTTTGGCTCACGTTTCACAAAAACCCACCAATTCACTATCTCAACAAATTAGAATACTTCATAAGACCAAAAAAAAAACATTTTTAGTGAATTGTTGGCCTTCTGGAAAGTATGTTAATTTACTGTACATGTACTCAATACTTGGTTGGGCCTCCTTTTGCATGAATTACTGCATCAGTGCGGCGTGGCATGGAGACAATCAGCCTGTGGCACTGCTGAGGTGGTATGGAAGCCCAGGTTGCTTTGATAGCGGCCTTCAGGTCATCTGCATTGTTGGGTCTGGTGTCTCTCATCTTCCTCTTGACAATACCCCATA
>NW_015513485.1:0-368 GCF_001515645.1 Sinocyclocheilus grahami | reverse complement strand
GGACGAGGAATGGGGGTGGGGGGGGGGGGCACCTAGCAGCAAAAACGAAAGAAATCAGAGTTAAGGGATGCGACATGTGACTAGAAAGGGGCGGGGCCAAAAATTCACACCACATAAAGAAAAAGACGTCAGAAATGCATCAGATCTGCTCATTCAGAAGGGAACTCCTCTTCACAACTCATCTTTAGGGATCATATCGTCCTCATCCTCGTCTTCCTCCTCAGAAGGTTCTTCTGTGTGCTCTTCCTGCTCTGGCTCATCCTCATCATCTTCCTCATTATCGTCATCCTTCTTGCTCTTTTCCTCCTCTTCACGCTTCTTCTGTTCTTCCTCTTCCTGCTGGTCCTTCATTTTCTTTTCTGGTCCCT
>NW_015513484.1:6975-7177 GCF_001515645.1 Sinocyclocheilus grahami | reverse complement strand
TATCTGCATCTCCTGCGCTCCATCAAGTCACTCCCATAATAGCTGCACGGCTCAGATTAACTGTATAGCATGTGTGTAAGACTCAAATACGATTATAAAATAATTATTTTATCACAAATACATTTTTCAATGAATAAACCTGGCTGTGTCTATTATAGACGATGACTACACAACATTATAATATTTTTTGTATTATTTTTTT
>NW_015513484.1:5156-6616 GCF_001515645.1 Sinocyclocheilus grahami | reverse complement strand
AAATCCAGCTAACTGAGTTAGTGACGTACGAAGAACGGGCCCCTGCTCCGGAGCAGGTTCTTTATCAGGATTTGTTTACTTCAGCACTATCAGCGCATGCGTGACCTATTGACGAGACTCCAGTGGGCATGGCAGATTGCGAACAATATTATAAATGATTACAATATAGTTATCAAATATATAATACACCCCTGAATAAATATAGTAAATTTTACCCCTGAATATATTTATAATAAATATATATAAGGTGAGTAAATTTTCAGCTAATTTTACACACTAAAATGAGATTCATGATCACAAGCGGTGATCTTAGGGGTTCAAGCACAATCCCAGTGGCCAATTGGTGTTGAAAAGACATCACACTGACATTAAAATTTTAATAAAAAAACAGATTGAATATGCAAATCAAAAGCTTGACAAGACGTTGATTTGATGTAAACTGAACGTCAAACATATTGGCCTACATAGACATTAAACCAATTTCAGGGTGGGATTAACTTTCACCGATTACAACTGGAGGAAATTGCTGTCCAAAATTATGTTACAGCATCATGATCAATTCTTGATTAATATTTGACGTCAAATTGAAATCAAGGTGCCCGCTGAGAAATGCCTTATGTAGAGGACACAGTTATGTTACAATGAACATGCCTCCTTTCAAATGTAAGACGAGTAGGCCTATTAAAGTGTCTTTCTATGGAAGTTTTATTTTATGTAAGATATTACAATAGACAAGTAATATTGTCTCTTTATTTTAACTGGACTGCAATATCATGCAGTCATGTCTAACAACTTACAAACGTTTTCTGAATTTAGGATATATAAATATGAAGGTATCACAGATTTCTTGTTAGATAAGACTTGTTAAGATTGTTTTAGCCTTAATTAAATGTTATGAAACTATAATTAATGTTATGCATAGTTAATCTACTGAACCATTTATACATATTTTAAAATATGCAATCTAAAATAATTTGTTTTCTTGTGCCTGCCTCTGCTGGACAACATTATTATCATGGCCTTCATCTCTCATTTCCATTTATATAAATGGCTGACATTTTATAAATTGCTGTAAGCACCCAGGGCATCAGAAATGCATGAAGGTTGGCATATTTACTGGTTGGCATGAGTACACTTTAAGGCAGCAATATGTAAGCTACTACAATGAAAAGAGGCAACTTTATATTTTAACTGGACAGCAATAAAGTCATGTCATGCAGCTTGACACATGTTTTTAAAATAATTTGGACATATTAAAATGAAGGTAACATTTAATTAATGTTTTGGAGATCACATTTTCCTTTGCAAACAAAAAAAGTGTATTCATCCATGTGAAACTATAATATATTGTTTTGTATTTTGTTTTCCATTCATTATTCTGAACCATTTACAAAGATTTTAATTTATGAGCATTCAGCATAAGCATTTTTTTGTTTGTTTTGTTTACTAAATGTAAAAAA
>NW_015513484.1:3564-4671 GCF_001515645.1 Sinocyclocheilus grahami | reverse complement strand
GAAAAGCGCTATACAAATAAACTTGAATTTAATTTAATTTAATTATTAGAGAAGCTGCTTTGAAAATCTATAAGATAAAAGCTTCTTATAGTTTAACATCTTTTGGCTGCTGTGTCATTTCTCATTGTTTTTCACACATTTACAGTATGTTGTGTCAACTTGAAAGTATAGTAGTTCAACTTTGAAAAAAGTGTCTTCAAATCATTGATATAAATTTTTATGTAGAATTAAATGAACACTAAATTCAACTTATACAACTACAAACATAATTTCCATACTGAGTAAACAAATACTGATGAACAGCAGCATTTGCCTAACTTTTTGCTATAAGAAATAAGATCTAAACATTATACAAGTGCTTAAGTAGATCGTTTTTGGAACTGTGAAAATAAACTGATTTACTAAAATAAATAGATGCAATATTTTGTGGATGATTGTCCAGTTGGAACCCTAACCCTTCATTGCTAGTTGCTGTAAATAGTATTTTAATTGTTACCGTAAAAACAAATAAAGGGACAAAATTATTACAAGAAATGAGCCAAAGTGATTGAGAAAAACTGTAATGTTGCTACTTATGGTCATTTATTTTCCAACACTGGAGTGTTGTAATGTTCATTCAACTACGAAGCTGCACAGTTTGGGAAATCCTGGTACTTTGCACAATGGCAATAAAAGGTCCATTAATAACTATTTGTATAACAGACAAAAACTTTACATTTAAACTGAATCAGCAAACTTTTCAAGCAATTTCGTTTTCCATTACATATTTTTTTTAAAGACTGTTGAAATACTGCAATAGAGACTACACTTTTGATGGTTTTGTGCATACGAAAAAAGAATGCCAATATATTTCCCATCTCTGTATTAGTATTGGAGTCTTTTTCATGTTTTGAACTCTGTGAAGGCATTTCAACCCCTTGCAACCTGACTCGCAAGGACTCTAGACCCGCAGAGAGAGAAAATAAACAAAGTTTCAAAGTATAAATGTCATATACTGGCAGGTTTATCAAATCTGTAGGTGGTCCCAAGGACTTGCAACATGACCTGCAAACTCTGAGGAAATTCAATTCAATGGCTCTTTTCATTTCTAGCTAAATTGGAACCCAA
>NW_015513484.1:1575-3004 GCF_001515645.1 Sinocyclocheilus grahami | reverse complement strand
TTTGGCATGATCCACACTAGAGAAAAAAACATATTTTGACAAAACTGATCTGTCCACAAAATCAAAGTCATGTGGTGTGACTTAACATGCAGAAATACAGTAGGAAATGATATATTAGTGTAGAGCCCAGCAGACCCTCATGACTGTGAGTCAGAAGCCCTATTTGGATGATATTTGTTTCTCATAGAGACGTCTGTAAAAACAAAATAGTATGGCACCTCTGTGATAAATCTCATGCCTTTGGATGGCGATTTATTAATGTTTCATGTTTATTTGCATAGCACTTTTCACAATACATATCGCTTTAAAGCAGATTGACAGATACATGTTTAAAATTAAGAGTAATTTGTTATCAGAGGTGTCAAAATAATGTCCATATGGCAGAAATGCACAGTTCTAGGATAATACACATCATTCAGTTAGAAAAATACGTATCCAAGAAGAAACAATGAACATGGTTAAGGCAGTGATTACATGTTATATTATATGTGATTATAATGATTACAATGTAAGATTACAATGTGAAATTCAGTTTTGTATATTTAGTCAAAGTTGCTATCATTTGAGGTCCTCGTAGGTGTAGGTGTCATCTCTTCTCAGGTGTTGGGTCATCTGAAGTCTTCAAAAGAGGCTGGATCCAGACTGGAGCTTGTGTAATCTCGGGTTACCTCAGGATGGGCACCTGAGGTAGGAACAGAATAGCAAATGGAGAATAATTAGCATAGCTGCTGTTCATGACTTTTCAAGCAAAGAATAATCATGCGCATTTGATCAGATATAACTGGGTAACAAGGTTATGAGATGCATTTTGTGAAGGCTTAGCTAAAGAGATGTGTCTTAGAGAAGGTTTATTCCAGAGTTTATGAGCCAATGCAAAAACAATCTCCTTTCGTGGACTTTGCTATCCTTGGTACTACCAAAATTTCAGAGTTTTGCGACTTTAATAAGCATGATGGATTGTAGCGAGATAGAAGACTGGTTAAGTACACAGGAACTAAACCATTTAAGTAGCAATATTTTGTAATTGATATGGAACTTAATAGGTAGCCAGTGTAGAGGTTGTAAAAGTGGAGTTATATGATTGTCAAGGTCAAGGTCAAAGTCAAGGTTTATTTATATAGCACCTTAAAGCAACATGGATGTTGACCAAAGTGCTTCACAAGCAGAGCAAAATACACACATAATATAACAGAACACAACAAGTATTTTATCTGATAACTTGAAAGAATAATAAAATAAAAGCAAAAGGTCATAATAGTCAAAAATAGACGTAACCTGCTACATCACAAACTGATACCTCAGGCATTAGAGAAATACATACGAGAATAAAACCAAGTTATGAGTAAGCCTGAGAAAAAAAAGAGATATGTTTTAATTGATGCTTTAAAACAGTAGGGAAGCTCTAACCCAGGGGTGCCCAACCCTGCTC
>NW_015513484.1:0-266 GCF_001515645.1 Sinocyclocheilus grahami | reverse complement strand
TTCTCACTATTCTGTTTTGATGTCTATCATTCATCTTGTAAATTCTAAGGTTTACAATCTTGTTCATCCGCAGTCGGGCACATTTGACTCTCCACGGCTCGGGGCATTGAATATTCTCAGGTTGCTTTTAATCAGTTTGAGCCAGCAATCACTTTGAGAGAACTGAATTAATAATAATAAGTAAAGTGAGCGGCACACAGCAGGTGATCGGCACAGATACTCTAATCGAGACGCTGTTGCAAGACCTGCCTTTAAAAGAGTTCACT
>NW_015513483.1:6210-7177 GCF_001515645.1 Sinocyclocheilus grahami | reverse complement strand
GGAGAATTTGGATGGAAATGGATGTGCTTTGTCAATGTGAATTTGGATGTGCTTTGTCATTAAGACTAATAGCATTTAGCTATGATTGGCATCAAAGTGAGCATCAGGCCCAACGCCCTTTTGAGTGAACAAGAACAAATGAGGAAGGAGGGGAGGTGTTCGGTTAATAATGACTTTAATGTTGGTCTGTTTCTCACACAATTTGCATACAACAACTTCCTGTTTGTAAAAACTACTTTCATGATGTTTTTGCCATTTATGGAGCTCAACAGATGGAGTCAACGTGAGCTTTTGCGTCCGTCATACGCGTTTGGAACGGAATGAGGCTGTGTAAAGAATGTTTTGCTTTTTTTACTATACCTTTAAGATAATTCAAGTAATGATTTCCAGAATATAAACAAAACCTCCTACACATTCTCTGCTCAAAATATGAGACAACATAAAAACATTCCACAGCTCCAAGACAGAATGCCTGTTTTCCACACAAAACTAAACTCCACCCCAGCAGTGAGCTCATTGGTTCGTAGTTGTAAGAAGGAACACATAAGCCAATAAGGAACGAGCGTCGCTGGTCTGCTCCAATCAGATTCAGCGTGCAAGTGCCAACCTCCCGCCCACTGCCTTTACTGCTACACATCTGTCAGCGCAGGAGCACACTGGAGAGTTTGGACCTGCTTCTTGAACTTTGCGTCCACTTTGATTCAGAGTTTTACAGGGAACGACAGGCCCGTACGCGCACAGTAGGTTAAGAGGAAGCGAAGTGTAATAATAACAACAACTCGGCTTTTCGCATGAACACGTTTTCAGTTCTCGTTCTGGAGTTTATTATTGTGTCTCGTGCGCAAAAACGCACTAAGTGCAACAGTAAGTCCAGACCTCAGCCTGTCTCTAACTGTGTCCCTCTGAGATGGAGTGATCAGACGAGATCAGCTTCATTCTCCTCTTCAAGACACAGCAGAAGTCCTTC
>NW_015513483.1:4206-4857 GCF_001515645.1 Sinocyclocheilus grahami | reverse complement strand
CTTTGCTAATTCTATGTAAAAACTCACTGACATGCCCCAAACTTGGAAACTCGGGGCTTAAAGATAGTTTCTTGTAATTATGACTTTGTGGTAGTGTTCACATACATTCAACTCGTAAATACAGTCTTTCCGACATGACTTGAATGTACCATAACTTCATACTACTTGCTGAATTAAACATGCAACGTCACGTGACAACAATGTAGCACATTGTTTTTGGAGACATTTATAATGGCATTGTGTTTTACAGTACATACTAAGTAGGTACTATACAGTTATTAAGCTGGTATTCCATTCTGAACGGGTTTCATTGTGTTACCAATTGTTCACAAGTGTTTAATTGTGCAAGTTCAGCAAAGAATTTCAAGAAACATTCACATTTTTATATCCCGTTCTTATATGAGTAAACTACTATTGTCTAAACGGTTCTGGCCGGGCAGGCTGTACCTATTAAGTCGGACAGCTCTCGATCTCCCGTCCTCATGGAGTGCCTGATGCTTGTGTAGATTTGCATTTGAAACGCTTCTCCTTCACACAAAGGCCTTGCAGCTGCCTCGCTGCAATCTGCAAGTGAATGTAGTGTAGCCGTCCCCCAACAAGTGCATTGAGAAAAGGTGTGTGTACTGGGCTGAAAATGTTTCAGAGTTGATG
>NW_015513483.1:1889-2659 GCF_001515645.1 Sinocyclocheilus grahami | reverse complement strand
TGAGTGATAAAGCCACACAGGTGAGTCAGTGTCACATGCAGTTTGCTTGACACTTCACATAGTAACCCCTAAAATAATTATGCCATTGCATTAGACAACATATCATACAAGTTGCATCTGCAAACCATTGATATAAGGCCTTTTTGTCAGAACTAACTACACTCAATGACTTAGAGTGACCAAATAGTCATTTTAAAATTAATTTCTATGGTTTTAGCATTTAAAATCCCAATTTTATGAAACGAATGCTTGAAAAGTGTTTTAATGCAATGATATTTAGATATTGAGACTTATATACTTATAATGAGTTATAACTCAAAATCAGCAGGAAATGTTGTTTGCAACCAATTTCCTTTCCATAATCAGAAATGATATTAAACAAGACAATATGTTGATTGTATCCATCAGGAATTGATTTATCTGAAAATTGGAATATTGGAAAAGGAAAGTTGTTGCAGAGATGGTGCAAATGATTAAATTTTTGATAAAAGATTACAAAGACTGGTGTATTATTTGGAATTCTGTGCACTGATGAATCAACCAGAAACATCACACTTAATGTCTGAATGCCATTGATAACAAAACATTATTAAAATATCATTGATACATTGATAACTTTCTCAGAACTAACTTTACTTTTTTCATCATTTTTGCTGAGTGACTTACTAATACTAATGTAATGCTAGTATTTCACAAACACAAAATGACCAAAGTGACCAATTTTGAGTTTCATTTCTGTTGTTTTATCACTTAAAACATAGTTTTTTTTT
>NW_015513483.1:0-1054 GCF_001515645.1 Sinocyclocheilus grahami | reverse complement strand
TGTGTGTGTGTGTGTGTGTGTGTGTGTGTGTGTTTGTGTGTAGGTGTGTGCATACGCTACCTAAGGCTCGAGAGCACATGGCTGTGTGTCTCTGCACCACCTGGCGCTCTCCGACAGCTCTTTGTGTGCCTGCGCTGAGCTGCCTGCAGTGAGATCCATACATATGCTAATGTCTGATCCGGCTCGCAGAGGCCTCGCGCTCCCAGAGCGGCCCAGAATGTCAAAATCAGCCCGTTTCTCTCAACATCTCTCTTCACGCTGCAGAAGCACGCCGAGGCTCTTTGTTGACAGTAGCAGCTTTTGCCATTGTTTAAAGCGCTTGGCGAATTAATGATTGGTGTTTAAAAACTTCTGTTGTATTGTTTTCTTTAGTCAACATCAAATCAGAATTGACCCTGTTTACTTGCTTAAAGGGATAGTTCACCCAAAATGTACATTTGTGAAAAAGAATTGCGTCTGATTGAATGTGCACGTGTAGTGTACTTAAAAGTATATTTTCAAAAACTACTTTCAGGTAATATTATGAACAGGGCTTCAATTCACCCTTCTACAAATTAAGGCTAAGTTCTAAAGTTGGGGCAAAAAGTCTTAAATTCATAAAGACATGGCATTAAATGTTGCATACACTGCAAAATATGAATATCTTCCTCAGTATTTTTGCTTGGTTTTCTAATACAAATATCTAAACATTCCTAAAACAAGATACATTTACATGCAAATTGAATATATACCGTATTCATTTTTTATTTTAGTTAGTTTTTTGATCAACTGAACAACATTAGGTGAGATTATGCTTAAAACAATCAAATATCTGTAAATGGGATAAGTTTAACTTTAAATTAAGTTGATTTTTCTGAGCCCATTGGCAGATATTTCTTCATGTTTTAATCATAAACTTAATTTTGATCATTTTCTCATAAAACAAGATTTATGTATGCAAGTAAATGTATGCATATTTATTTATATTTTTAAGTGTAATCATAAGGTACAGTAAAAGTTATTTGCACTGGGAATATATATATATATATATATATGTGTGTGTGTGTGTGTGTGT
>NW_015513482.1:6743-7181 GCF_001515645.1 Sinocyclocheilus grahami | reverse complement strand
AAAAAAAAAAAAAAAAAACAATTGCAAAGTACAAATTGGGTTCTTAGTTCATTCTATATTAGCATGTGAGATGCAGATGAGGCCACATTTCTACATGAGTAATTATTGTATAGGACTAATTAAAGGGGTAACAAAATTTTTCTTGAAAAACAAATTTTGTTTAAGCAAAATAAAACTGGTTTCAGTTTCAGCAAATCACACAGAACTAACACATGCATTGTTCAATTGTTTGCACCTACTAGTGTAAATACAGTATTTCATCTGAAGAAATAAGTTAATTAATCTGAACGACTCATTTTGATGAATTGATTCAAAAGCCTAAATCAAAATCCCACCATTACTGTAGCCAAACCTATGTACTTGAGTACGACTTCTGACTTTTTAAAGTCGACTTTTATGTGATGAATGTCGAGTCGAAGTCGACTAGTCGCTGATGAC
>NW_015513482.1:0-2290 GCF_001515645.1 Sinocyclocheilus grahami | reverse complement strand
AGGGCGGAAAAGCTGGGAGGTTTTAAAAGAGTGCTAAGGGAATTACACAAATGAATATATCAATGAATTAATTATATGAATGTACCTCTGAAGGATCTGTCTTCAGAAACGATTCATTTTGTTTTCATCTTCGCTCCATGTAATACCTAAAGGAAGTGTTCTTAATGGCAATACTGCTTTGTCCTCGGAGGTTACGGGAAACAGCTCTAATTCAGCTGTTCCATAAGCGCCACCTGCTGCCAGAGAGTGGATTTACAGAGACTTATATTTACATTCAGCCTGTGTGCAGTTTCTGTCTGGCCAAAAAACAAACCGAATTCGCATGCCCTGCTGTAAATTTTGACCGGTTGATGAGAAACAAGCTTATGTGGAATCTAAGGAATTTAAACACTTTAGATAAGTTATCTAGAATTATTTATGGAGCAGATAAAATACATATAATCATTTATTAATCAATTATCATTTTGACATATCTTTTCTTTATTTAAAGGCTGAAATGTGAGGTTTACGTTTTTATTAAACTTTTTCAAAGGCCGTGGCTAACAGGGGAGGTCTACGGACTCCTGAAGACGCGGAACGCTGCCTTCAGAGCTGGAGATGAGGTGGGCTTGAGGACAGCTAGGGCCAACCTTTCCCGCGGCATCAGAGAGGCTAAGAGTCAGTACTCCAGGAGGATAGCCCATCATTTCAGCGACTGCAGAGACACTCGGAGCCTGTGGCAGGGGATACAGACCATTACGGACTACAAGCCCCCACCACGCACCTGTGACAGCACCATCTCTCTGCTGAACGAGCTGAACGTCTTCTTCGCTCGCTTTGAGGCACAAAACAGCACCACTGCACAGAAGACTCCACCTCCTCCCGGTGACCAGGTGATGACGCTGTCCCCGGACAGCGTGAGGAGATCCCTCAGCAGGATCAATGCACGCAAAGCTCCGGGTCCTGACAACATTCCTGGGCGTGTACTGAGAGACTGTGCAGTGGAACTCACCGATGTCTTCACAGACATTTTCAACATCTCGCTAAGTCAGGCTGTTGTCCCCACATGCTTCAAAGCTACCACCATCATTCCAGTCCCGAAGAAGTCGTCTCCATCCTGCTTCAATGACTACCGTCCAATTGCACTTACCCCCATCCTCATGAAGTGCTTTGAACGGCTAGTCATGCACCACATCAAGTCCCCCCCTCCTTGGACCCCTTCCAGTTTGCATATCGGTCCAAACGCTCGACCGATGACGCCATCGCCACTACCCTCCACTCAGCACTCACATACCTGGACAAAAAAGACTCATACGTCAGAATGCTGTTCATAGACTTCAGTTCAGCATTCAACACAATCATCCCTCAACAGCTCATTCACAAACTGGTCCAGCTGGGTCTCAACACTTCGCTGTGCAACTGGCTGTTGGACTTCCTGACTGGAAGACCTCAGGCAGTTCGGGTCGGCAGCAACACATCCAGCACCATCACACTGAACACTGGGGCCCCCCAAGGATGTGTGCTGAGCCCCCTCCTCTTCACTCTGCTGACCCACGACTGCACACCGTCACACAACTCCAACCTCCTTATTAAGTTTGCGGATGACACGACTGTAGTGGGTCTCATTAGCAACAGAGATGAGACAAACTACAGGAGCGAGGTGAGCCGCTTGGCCGGGTGGTGCAGTGACAACAATCTCTCTCTGAATGTGGAGAAGACGAAGGAGATTGTTGTTGACTTCAGGAGAGTGCGCACTCTATTCCGTCAATGGTGTGACTGTGGAGAGGGTGAGCAGCACCAAGTTCCTGGGTGTGCACATCACAGAGGATCTCTCCTGGACTGACAACACCGCAGCACTGGCCAAGAAAGCACAGCAGCGTCTCTACTTCCTCCGCAAACTGAGAAGAGCCAGAGCCCCGGCCCCCATCATGTGCACCTTCTACAGAGGCACCATCGAGAGCATCCTGACCAGCTGCATCACTGTGTGGTATGGCGCCTGCAACGCATCCTGCCGCAAGACTCTTCAACGCATAGTGAGAGCAGCTGAGAAGATCGTTGGTGCCTCTCTCCCCTCCCTTCAGGACATTTACAACACCCGTCTCACCCGCAAAGCCCTCTGCATTGCAGGTGATCCCCCCCACCCGACACACAGCTTCTTCAGTCTGCTGCCATCAGGGAGGAGACTGCGGAGTCTCCAGGCCAGGACCAGCAGACTGAAGGACAGCTTCATCCATCAAGCTGTCAGGAAGCTGAATTCCCTCCCTCTCTTGCCCCCCTCCCCTCTTTTGCCCCACGCACCACTGAACTCTGA
>NW_015513481.1:5434-7183 GCF_001515645.1 Sinocyclocheilus grahami | reverse complement strand
GTCGCAGTATTTGTGTGTACAGTTGAAGAGCACGCACTACGAGCACAGTATTAACGGCTGACAGGACAGACATTTTTTTACTGACATATGGCCATCACAACATCTCATCTGACTGCAGTTCATTGTTGTTCTACTCAAGCTCCCTCGTTATCTGTACCGTTTCCGCGCTCATTTGACTACTGCCTGACGCTGAGGCGAAGTGGAGTGCGTGTCTGAAAAGTCTCCCGTTTGATGTGGTTGTAAAAATGTTCTGCGTTTAAATAAACACAATTCTAGTCAAGAAAAAAAGAGACAGAAAGAGCAGCTGTGAGTAGGGTGGCCAACCCTAGCTCTGCCCATGCATTAACGGCATTAAATATTTTTAATGCCATTAAACTGGAAAAATGAATTGCCTGATCAAAGTCATTTGATTGGTTTTGTTTGTCATGTCATCGCTTGGTTTTTATGTTATTGTAGAGTACAACAGTAGTCATATTCTACAGTTTTTAATTTGATACCAGGCTTTCTTGCATCAAAGATATTCCTTATTTTATTTTTGACTGACCATTTTCAACCTGTTTGGCTATTTAGAGGTTAAACACACTACTGTTGCTTTAAGTCTTATATATTTAAATGACCTCTGTTAAGATTTGCTTACCTTTTTGCATGTGAAAACAGCTGGTGCAGCTCGCACTGCTGTTCAGGATGGCATGGGGCGTGATGCTCAATACTGTATATAAGTGTTTTGTGTAAATGGGGTGGTCATATGTTAATGTGCTTATGGTTGTGATGGTTATTCCCGGACAGTTTCTGAATGACCTAATTTAGAAGCTCTGTAAATGATCTCTGTCAACTGGAAAGGGAGATTGCATTGTGAAAGTGAAAGTATGTGTATATAATAAGTGTCAAATCATCAACATGCACATAACTGTGTTCTGTTAAACACTAACATCTGGGATGAAATAAAAGGTCTTTCTTGGTTTCTTTTTTTTCAGAACACACCAGAATCCTCATGGCTGACAGAGCTGCTGTGGACTTTTTTTGTACCGTTCACAGTGTACCATGTAAGGTACTACATATTACAGTCTCTCCTTTGTCCAGTGGCAGTGTTTTAAATGTACAATCCTCTATTGCTGCTCTCGACAGGCCAGCACTGGTAATACGACAATAATGAAGCTTTTTAGTATTTAATATCCTTAAGAGTCTTAGGCATGCAGCTTATAAGATTGACAGTTTCAGATTTAGTCCTGAATTTTTGTGCATACTTGCCTGTTGCTAAATATATTAACTTCATTACTGTCCCTTTTGAATATTTGGTTAGTAAATACTTTCACATCATTGCAAATATTTTGTTTTATATAATGTTGACGTTTAAAATTTGATACTAATATTTAATGACAATGTTTAATGTTGTAAATATTGAGTGAATAAAGGAAGACTCAGAAGCATTGCGTCTTTCAGAATAGATCTCTGTACAAAAATGTAAGGTGTAATTGTTTTGAAATGCTCTCAACCAGATGGCTTCCACCACTGTCTAAAGAAGATGGTGAATCCCATCAAGAATTTGCCAGCAAAGTACAAGAGGTTTAACTCTTTTCTTTCTATCTTCTTGTGTTGCATTCTGTGTATTTTTTTCTCCATCAGATGTCGTATGATGGCAGTTTGCCATGATTGTTTTTATTTAAACAAAAAAGTGTTGCAATGTGCAGTGATTGTAGTCAAGACCAGTTTTAAAGGGGTCATATGATGTGATTTCAAGTTTTCCTTTCT
>NW_015513481.1:3445-3861 GCF_001515645.1 Sinocyclocheilus grahami | reverse complement strand
ACATTCATTTTACATTGTAAAAATATTTCACAATATTACTGTTTTAACTGTATTTTTGATAAAATAAATGATGCCTTGGTGAGCATAAAAGACACCTTCAAAACCATTTTTAAAAATCTTCCTGACCCCAAACTTTTGAATGGTAGAGTAGGTCTGTTAGTCAGATTTTTACAAAAAACAGACTGTTGTGATTTCAGTTGGACTAAATCGTTCTTACAATAATTATTGCATTAGTCCTACTGAAACATCTGAAATGCACGTAAATGCATTTACAGATCCTCTGCTTTTAGCCTGTTAAAAAATCTGCGAGTCATGCTTCTGTAGCTGTAAACTCTTTCTGAATTGCCTTGAAACTGAATGGATTTGAAACCATTTTCCAGTAATATCATACTTAGTTGAATTGCCATTAAGAACAT
>NW_015513481.1:1912-3253 GCF_001515645.1 Sinocyclocheilus grahami | reverse complement strand
ATTTTCCAGTAATATCATACTTAGTTGAATTGCCATTAAGAACATGTTCAAACAAACCATTATCTTATTGTCCGCTGACATGGCTTTTCATCTGCCTAACCCTCAGATCTATATCTTGTCTAGTTCAAAGCTTTGACTTCTTTTGGTGTGTCGTTTCATTGTGTCCCTTCATCAGCTGCTGGCCACCGAGCTGGGCGTGATCTCCACACAGATCACTAAAGCAGACAAAGCCGAGCACATCAAAAGGAAAAGACACACTGCCGCTCAGACTGCACATTCAAGTAAGAACGGATTCAATGGTGAGAAAGAAATTATGATGTATATATCCATTAAGTTAGATCACTGAATCTGTATAGTAGATGTATTATGTCTTGTAGTGTAACATGAAACTATTTTTGTCTTCAGATTTAGGTGCCAGACCTCGCACAGTGGCACAGGGTTTCCTGGGCACAAATGCAGGAGCTGAAGACACACGAGTAGCACGTATGGCGCAGCAGGTGAAAGAGGTGCTGCCTGACGTCCCGTTATCGGTCATCACCAGAGACTTGTGTATGTCATCCTCCCATGATGCTTTGCAATTAACATGAATTATTATTAGGAGTAAATGACCCAATAATTTGCTAAACATTTACTCACTCAGGCCATCCAAGACAGGGCTCGACAATAAGGATTGCCCGATGGCCAGGGGCCAGCGTGAAATATGTTTGGGACAGTTGACAGATTTGTCACTTGCTATGTTGTGATCCACCTACTTTTATGGATAGATGGAAACACCAAGATGCGTGTTAATTCTAAAAATGTGCATAAAAAACGTATGCGCTCTATTAGGTAGGATTCATTTCTTATCCGGGAAGAAAATATTCGCATAAACTACGATGGAAACACTTTTACTGAATAAATTCCTTAATGCGCATCAAAAAAAGATATGTGAATTTGCGATGGGACAGCATAAACCTGGACCAACCAACAGACCAATCTCATTTCGCACCATCTGAAATGCTAGTTTTGTAATTCTAAAATGCTTGAGCAAAGTCTTGTCAAAGTGCTTCATTATAATTAACCCCCAGAACTGTGTTCCAAAACAGCAGGCTCCGAAAATAAGATAACATGACCTAGTTTTATCTGTGTGCTCTGAAGCTCGCAATGTATTGTATGCAAAAAAATGTATATGCAGTGCCTTCTCCTATACTGCAGCAAAAAAACTAATTTTTCATAATATTTAGCACAAGTTACAGTGGAGAAAATATTTTTTGATCCCCTGCTGATTTTGCAAGTTTGCCCACTTAAAGAAATGAAGGGTCTGTAATTTTTATGGTAAGTTTATTTTAATGTATAGAGACA
>NW_015513481.1:377-649 GCF_001515645.1 Sinocyclocheilus grahami | reverse complement strand
GCAGAAGGGCTTATTGAAAAATGCAAATTCATTCTCTGCCAGTAGGTGGAGCTTATGGCCAGGAATATAGCCATTTCCCTGGTAACTGCAGTAAACAAAGCAGCGCAGCACCTGACTTTGGAACTTGCAGCGCTCATATTTAATCAGTTAAACCATAGCCTTTTGAAGTGCATGCTATATCTCAATTTACATGTATATTTTGTTAGTTTTTTTACTGGAGCACCACCTGAGTCTTCTCCTCCCCTTTCTACCAGTGATCCTGGTTTCCTTCC
>NW_015513481.1:0-316 GCF_001515645.1 Sinocyclocheilus grahami | reverse complement strand
GGGTTGTAGGTTGCCAAGTTGAGGGGACAAATGGGATGAAAATTGGATGTGTCGATTGTGTGAGAAGGATGCGTTTCATACAAGGTCTGGCAACTGGGCAACCTTGGAATATGTTGACGTGATTATTCATATAATGAGGTTTGGGCCAAAGATAGAAGCCCAGTATAGAAGTCAGTATAAGTTCTTTGTTTGGGCCAGACAGCATACGGGAGTTTTAACGGAGGTATTTAGAATGTAGCAAACATAAAATACGCCCAGTGGGATTTTTTATATATACGTAGATTGAAAATACGGGAAAATATTTAAACGGGATGAT
>NW_015513480.1:6646-7185 GCF_001515645.1 Sinocyclocheilus grahami | reverse complement strand
ATTTCCACATCTCACCTGAAGATGGCGCCTGCAGCTGAATCATCCATCAACTGCGTGTCCGATATAGGTACAGTGCAATATGATACAGGTATAAATTAATTTTTACTTGATCATTAAATAGTTTAATTAAGATTTATACATGCTAGTTTCCATGACAGAGTTCAAGGATCTTCTCTACTACTGGAGCTGCCAGTTTGCTAAGTTTCAAATGATTATTTAACAGCAAGTACACATTATGCAGAAGCAGCAGCCCTTCTGGTGCACTCAGCGTCTGAATTCGCTTCCTCGTTTTCACTCACACCTTCAACTGGACTAGATTATTGGACTAATATAGGGAATAGTGAATGAGGGTATGGGGGGGTGATTTCAAACCCAGCAGGTGATTAATGTCATGTTCTTTGCACATGATTTAAAGATACAACAAACAGCGATGAAAATTGAGTACATGGAAAAAGTAAATGGAAGATGAGCCTTCTTTACATACCCTGCTCTGCAAATAATGCGGCCAATGGAACAGATTTCTGGGCCTTCATAAGACT
>NW_015513480.1:4542-5654 GCF_001515645.1 Sinocyclocheilus grahami | reverse complement strand
TGTTACAAATGTGTGACAGACATAGGATTCAGACTGGCAATGTCAGACTAAGTTGCTCACAACTGAATTGATTAGTGTGACTGTCTTTAGTACATGATTTATTTTTACTGTATTGAAATGGGCTAAAGGGATATGGGCCAATCCTTTTATTAGCTTACGACAATAATGTTTGTTTGAATTTCAGTTTCTTTTTCAGTTTCTTGTAGGAAGATAAATTATGGAACTTCCCTTTAAAATGTTTAATATCTAAACCTACTTGCAAACAGCAATATGTTTGTTTTTTTTATCCCAAAATCTCAAAAGAAATTGAAAAACTGTGGTAAACTAAAATATCAACGTGTAAAACAGTAGGTACTTACACTGAATGGCTCTGAGGCGAGGGATCAGTGTAGGGCTGCTGGGAGGGCTGGAGTTGGTGCTGTTGAGGCTTCTTCTCTTGTCCATAGTCGGAGAGGCCTGAACTGTGATTTTATGCTGAAAATCTGTTGAACACAAATAAGGTTATCCCTTAGTAGTATTTAAATTACTTTAAACATTTCTACTTCAGCCACAATAACACTTCTCACATAAACGTCCTTCACAACCCTAATACTACAAGAGAAAATCTGTAAACAGTCATGATAAACAATTTATTGAGAGACATTAATGTAATATTCATGCTACACTACAAATTCATACAGCTCTAACCTGAGGGTAAGCTGATGCGGTTGCCATCTTTGAGCTTGAGGCGGCTGCGTTTGAACTTGCCCTTTCGTTTCTTAACATTGGGCTTGTCCTTGTTGAGTTGGAATATGAGGATGTTGAGCTCACGCTCAAGCACATTAATTTCCCGCTCAGCCAGCTGCTGTTCCCTCCTCTTCAACAGCTCTTCATGAGACTTCTGCTGAAGGGCTGCTCGCGTCAGCTCCTCTTCACGTGAACGGAGCTCCTGTTGGTGTGAAGAACATTCGTGATCAAGTACATTTGATGAAGAATCTATAAACCGTTTATCCAAACATGACGTAATGGTGGGGAATAATGATAGAATTTCCTTTTCGACTTGACTTAATTCCTTGAAATTATGACAAAAACTATGGCCAAGTTTTTTGATATACTGAACCACTGCCTAGGGA
>NW_015513480.1:0-742 GCF_001515645.1 Sinocyclocheilus grahami | reverse complement strand
AGCTGCACTCATTTTGGTCGTTTTGTGCCACTCACGGGCCAGGCCGAAGTCAGTAATCTTCAGGATTTTTCGACCAATGTCATCATTCTCAATTTTTTCAAGTAGTAAAACTAAAAAAAAAAAAAAAACAGAAAGGAGAAATGTTTGAGTTATTTGTACTATATTAGTTCTAAGTTAATTGTAAAAGTATGCAGTGAAAAAAATGCACTGAAATAACAGAAAAAAAAGTGACTGGGCCATTCAGATCAGCCACTTTAAGTTATGATGGAAATGTTTTCTACGCGTGAGCCTTAGCCTTTGAGCATTTATGTCAATGAATAACAATACTAGAATGCTAAGAGGATGCTCATATTTCCACTCTTTTATCAGGAAGTGGAATCTTCAAGGACAGAGGCCTACATGAAGAACTCTAAGAGACATACAAGTCGCTCTAGTTTACCATTCAGTCTCGTACCAAATGACAAACAACATGAGAATGTAGGCCAGCTTGCTTTGAAGTGAGGAACATCCTGAGGTCAGGAGTAGTATTATTTCTCACCGGTTCTGTCCTTGACAATTATCCAACTTGAGACCTTTATCAACATCAGTATGTAATAAACAGTATTGATAACTACATGTCTGATTAATCTGACCTTGACTCCCTTTCCATCATGACCTGAGGGTGTAACTAAGTATTCTTATTTGTGGACACCTTTCATTAAACACATTCTAACTTCTCCAGCCTATAACCAACGTACAGTGG
>NW_015513479.1:2127-7185 GCF_001515645.1 Sinocyclocheilus grahami | reverse complement strand
TTTGCATTTGCTCAGAAAAAGTTCTAATTTTCTAGAGAAACTTTGCGCTCACTTGCAAGACTTTTGCATTAACTTTGTTTTCTTTCCCAAAACGTTTGTGTTCTTGAATAACTTTACGTAAACTTGCAAAACTTTTCCATTATCCTGGGTAACTTTGCGTTTGCTCGCAAAATTATGGGTTCTCCCAGCTAACTTTGAATTTGTTCCCAAAATGTTTGCGTTTTTAAAAATAAAAACATTGCATTCACCTGCAAACCTTTCACATTCCCCCATGAAACTTTACGTTCCCTTGCAACACTTTTGCGTTTCCCCAGAGAAACTTTGCGTTCACTCCCAAAACTTTTGCATTCTCAAGTAACTTTGCGTTTGTTCGCAAAACATTTGTGCTTCCATCGATAAATTTTGAGTTCTTTCCCAAAATGTTTGCGTTCCCCTGAATAACTTTGCATTCGTTCCCCAAACTTTTACGTTTTCAATAGAAACGCTGCATTAGCTTGCAAAACATTCACTTTTGCTCGCAATACTTTTGTGTTTTCAAGAGAAACTTTGCATTCGCTCACTAAACTTGTGATGGAAATAATATGAGGTGAGAGGAAAACAAGTGAATGCACAGTTTAAAAAATGTAAAAAAGGAATTTAAAATATAATAGGTCCTTTCATCTCATATTTATTCCATCATCAGTTCACCTTAGGGGCTCTGAAGTGATTGTCAGGTGTCAGATGTGTTATTTGGTGCAGCATCACAGCTGCTAGTTTCATGAAACACTGAGATACTCCTGTGAGAACTGGACAGACGGGAAGTGATGAGGTGTGAAAAGGGGCGGGGTCAGTGAGACAGGGCCTCTGTGTTTACTCTGTCGGCGTCAAATATTCCCTGTTTTACTAACAATCCACATTCTCATGTCGGCCTCTTCGCCCGCCGCTAAATGTGTGCTGCCTCGTGGAATTAATGGACTTAAGGAGAAGCGCAGCGGGCGGAGGAAAAACTGCTTACGCATCAGTCTTAAGAACTGAAGCAGAGGATGATGGGAAGGTTCAACAGGTCACTGATGGGAATGTGTGTGTGTGTGTGTGTCTTGAGTCAGAGTGTGAGAATGAGAGAGAGTGTGTTACAGAGAAAGAGCTGTGTGTGTACTTTGCTATCTTTAGCAAGAAAAAGTCATGGAAATACATTAATTTGTAAAATAATTACATCAATTTAAATACATGTGTATATATATATATATATAGTGTGTGTGTGTGTGTGTATATATATATATTGTACATAATTTAAATTTAAGTATTTATATAAATATTTTATGTAAAAAATAATCTATAATCTAATCTGTAATCTATTTTAAAGTAATCTAAATTTATAATCTAAAATATATTCAGTTATAATTTATTCATGTAAATATAAATTCAGTTAAATATATATAATATGTATTCTAGATTAGAATTATAATTCATATATATTATATTAAATGATAATATTTTATTATCCTTTACTTGTGTGTGTGTGAATATATATCTATACTGTTTATATACTATATATATATATAGTAATTTATAATAAAAATGTATTTATATTGATAATATGTATATGTTGAAAGAAATTTAAAAGTATATTTTGTATAAGTATATAAGTATGAATTAGGTTATTTTGCTTAAATGTTATAGATTGGTATCTGGCATGCAAATGCAAATCCTTCCATTTGTAAATTGCTTCTAAAAGTACTGTAAAAGAGCACAGTAATACCATGGTTAATGTCCAAAAAACTACTGATAATACCAGGTACCATGTCCAGAAAGCACAGTAATGCCGTGTGATGCGGCGTCTTTGCGTCTGGGTCCGGTGATGGGTCTCTAATGAGCCGTACAGGAGCTATTGTTCATACTGTTGGTGTGTCAAGGGTTTCCGGCTCTGACCGCAGGGACGTCTCTCTGCTGCTTTTCTTTGACCTCACATGTGTAAGTGTGTGTTTGTGCGCGACTGAACACCGATCACACGTCTGAGAATCTCAGCTCAGCGGAGCGGTGGGACTGATGGGATCCGAGGCGTCTCTGATTGTTGGGTTTATGTAGGTTTAGTTTAAGGAAAGGTTAAACTCACCTCACTATTATAATGAACAGCAGTTGATTCATTTGCCAACCACAGTGAAGTATGAGTCATGGAAATTGAAATATCTATTTGATTCATCTTTGACTTTGAGAACTTTCTGTTTCAATTTAAAATACTTTATATTTACAAACAGTATTGCCAAAGCATTATTACACAAAACAGATAACGACAAGAAATAATAAGGTGCCAAGTAATTAAGAAAATAAATATATATATATTAGTGCTGTCAAGCGATTAATCGCGATTAATCGCATCCAAAATAAAAGTTTTTGTTTACATAATATATGTGTGTGTGCTGTGTATATTTATTATGTATATATAAATACACACATATGCATGCAGGGTGCGAACTACGGGGGGGCTAGGGGCAGCTCGGCTCCCCTTAACAAGACATGGGCTCCCCTGAAAACGTGATTTGTGACATTTTTGTTACAAAAATTGTTATTTTGACGTGCAATTTCAGTTTTGTGTAATGTGATCATCGTGGATTATTATGTGTAAAATTGCAAAAATATCATTCATTCATGCATGACGGCGATTTAAACCTAATTCACTTCAATAAAGATAACTATACGTGCTATTCCTGTCGTGAGCATCAAGGTGTGGGCCGCTGCGGTGCACATTGCACTCATGTTTAGTACATGTTAACTCAAAGATTCGCAGAAAAAATATAAACGTTGGACTCTGGTCGATTCTGTGTTAAGGTAAGGCATGTTATTCGCAATTATGTGTTGTGGCTGTGTTGTTATGGGTCTGCGTGACTCTCGATGTCTTAGGCCTAACTGAACGGAGGAATTATGCTCAATCAAGGCTATCAATTCGTGTCGATAAAGTATAATAGGGTAAATCCTGTATAGTGCTTGATCCTATATAGTGCTTGCATAAAGCAAGTAGTGCATACACTTGTAGCTGTTATGTATCTTTGTAATTCATTGTAAGCCCCCTTTTTTATAATTTATATTATATATAAATATATTTAATATATAAACATATTTTTCTGAAATATATATACTGTATGTGTGTGTATTTATACAGTATATATACATAATAAATATACTCCGTACACACACATATATTATGTAAACAAAAACGTTTATTTTGGATGCGATTAATCACGATTATATATATATATATATATATAGACACACACAAACACACTTTTACATTTTGTTATATGAGATAATATTTTATATAAATATATTTATAACATTGACTCAGTTTTCAATTTCATAAAACACTTTTTACAAAACACAGCACACGATTCTCTATGTAACACACACACATCTAACAGGAATTAATATTATGGCAAAGGTGTTTGCAAATGTTTGCTTTTGAGATGTGTTTATGATATTTTGCAAGAGATGCGAGGCATTTTGTATTTTGTGTGTGCAAGTTTTGAAAAAAAGAGGCAAAGTTTTGAAAATGTGTGTAAGCATTTGAAATAACAATATTTCTTATATTATTTACATATATATACAAAAAATAATAAGGTGTGTATTACGGTTGCCACTAATTACTATTTTTATTTCGATTAATCTAAACGATTAATTTCCCACAGAAACAATCAACAATTTTACTTAAGAATATTTTATTACACCTATGTAACACACACACATCTAACAGGAATTAATATTATGGCAAAGGTGTTTGCAAATGTTTGCTTTTGAGATGTGTTTATGATATTTTGCAAGAGATGCGAGGCATTTTGTATTTTGTGTGTGCAAGTTTTGAAAAAAAGAGGCAAAGTTTTGAAAATGTGTGTAAGCATTTGAAATAACAATATTTCTTATATTATTTACATATATATACAAAAAATAATAAGGTGTGTATTACGGCTGCCACTAATTACTATTTTTATTTCGATTAATCTAAACGATTAATTTCCCACAGAAACAATCAACAATTTTACTTAAGAATATTTTATTACACTATATTTCATTAAACAAATTGAAATCCAAAAGTAAAAAAGTAAAGTGCAAGAAGCAAGTGACCATCTCATAGGATTTCATAGGGCCCTGTAATTATAATAAATTTTTTTGTGGTAATAAAAATAGATGTAAGTGAACAATAGCCTTTAAAATTACTTAAAATACATATATAATAGCAGTGAGGCAATAATAATTCAAATAAAGTATCAAAAAGCAAGAAATCATATGGTTTTATTGAACAAAATGGTTAAAATACATAATGTATTATAAACAATAGAGCTAATGTACATTACGCATTACAACAAAGGCCTGCAGGGGGCGCCAACGGCCTGACGATTGTTTTTACGCATTACGGTGCGATCTAATACTTGTTTAATATTAACCAAGCACCATTTCATTCGAATGTCCACTTAATCTTTAATATTTGGCCATTTCTTTAGGACAGAAATGCTATAGCCACTGTAATGAAAAGAATATGTGGACATCACACCGTGTAAACTCAGAGTGAGGGTTTGAGCTTTTATTTTGAGTTTGCGTAGTTTTATAAATGATTTATCTTACAAATCTGATGAAATGGCGCACGTTGCGTTCCCAGATGAACGTTATAATAAACCCAAACTCACAACAACATGCAGAGATGGAGTTTGAGACGCTCCACACGCGTGTAAATGATAACAGCTCCTGTGGAGCTACTGTGACGCATGTACTTAACCTACACGCATGTAAATAATTAAAGCACATGCACTGTATTAGAACTGCATCGCATATAATAATTAAATCGTATCGTTCGTGAATTCACAATTATGCTTAATTATATATTTTTAAATGGGTTTAATATATCATGCAACCTTGGAAAACAGTCTAATAATGTGTTTTATGGATTCTCGTGCGTGAAATTTGCCACTTCCGGTATTTTGCCGGTTAGCCGACGCGAGCAAACTGAAGTCGAGGATTTTAAAAAAATCGAATAGTCGAATAAAATCGAAGAATCTAGTGTGTATATATTAAACTATCAAAAATACGGAAATT
>NW_015513479.1:0-1698 GCF_001515645.1 Sinocyclocheilus grahami | reverse complement strand
AGAGGTGCTAAAGTCTGATTTTGTGGTGGCTGTGCTTTAAAATTACATTATTGTAATCTTAATTCAAGTGATGACGTGTTTGGAAAGTCTGACGGTAATCGGTGTTGAGTTCTAGTGTAAGGTTAACCCTGTTTGGAAATGATTAACAGTTGAAAACATTAGACATTTAGAAAATAAGCTGATGGTTTCATCTTAGATCGGTCTGCTGTGCTTGATTGCATTTAAAGATAAACTGTGATGAGTTATGCAAAGTGAAAAAACAGACCGCGAGTAAAATCCAGCAAACACACAAACCTGACACTCTTCAAACACACGGTTACTGACGGTTTCTGTCCACACGTCTTTCATCAGACAGACTCCGATCCGTGCGCTTACAGCTGTGACCTTCTGCTCCTGAGGGTCAAAGGTCAAACTCATACAGTTTCTGTGGGACAAACCGTGTCAACAGATCATATTTGTGCTTTCAGTGACACTCACCTGTGTTATGATCATACAGATGCTCCTTTGAGCTTGAATATATTATGCTCTGAAATCATAACCAGTGAATTTCTATTCATTCTTGTCACGCACAGTGACATTTCAGTATTGTTCATGTGCTTTTCTAGTATTTATTCATATTTTGAATTAGCTTTTAGTTTTATATTTGCAGTTTTATTAAAATTTTAGCTTAAGTTTTGTCATTTATGTGAGTTATGTGCGTTTTTAAATATTTATATTATTATCTATTTCTACTGTTATATTTACATCTATTTTTTCTAATTTGGTTTTTAATAATTTTATTTTTTGTTAGCAATAATGACATTGATAATTCTAACATTTATATTTATATCGGTTTTTACTATTATATTTATATCTACTTCAGTGAGAGTAAAGACATTTATAATGTTACAAAAGATTTCTATTTCAGATAAATGCTGTTCTTTTGAACTTTCTGTTCGTCTGTGAATCCAGAAAAATAAAATGTATCACGGTTTCCACAGAAATATTGTGCAGCACGACTGTGTTCAACATTGATAATAATCAGAAATGTTTCCTGAGCAGCAGATCAGCATATTATACTGATTTCTGAAGATCATGTGACACTGAAGACTGGAGGAATGATGCTGAAAATACAGCTGCGCATCACAGAAATACATTACACTTTAACAGAGATTCACATAGAAAACAGCTGTTTTACATTCTAATAATATTTCACAATTTTTACTGCATTTTGTCAAATAAATGCAGCCTTGGTGAGCAGAAGAGACTTCATTAAAAACATGAAAAACATACCAATCTAAAATTTTTGAATGGTCATACATCTGTTTCTACTATTATATTTATATCTATTTCAGTTTTAGTATTATATTCATTTATTTATTTAAGCTTTTTAATAGTTTTATTTTAATAGCTGTTAATAGCAGCACTGATCATGCAAACATGTTGTTTTCTCATCCGGACGTGTGTGTGTGTGTGTGTGTGTGTGTCTGTGTGTCTGTGTCTGTAGATGTGGAGCTGCTGTCGATGGAGAGCACTAAAGCGAGCTGCTGGGTGAATCACAGACTGCATGCACACGAGGAGCAGTGGAAGGAGGACGACTGCACCTTCTGTCAGTGTGTGGATGGAGAGCCACACTGCACCGCCATGGCCTGCAAACAGAGCTGCCAGAACCCTGTTAAGATCCCTGGAGAGTGCTGCCCCTTCTGTGAGGGTATGAAC
>NW_015513478.1:6410-7186 GCF_001515645.1 Sinocyclocheilus grahami | reverse complement strand
AAAACAAGTCATACCTAAAAACAAGTCGACATGAAACCTGACAATTCCTCACAAGGTGACTACTGTAAAAGCTCACTGTAATGAGTAAGTGTGAAATGACTCACTATCTATGTGATAAAACATCCCATATGTCTTGCTCCTGCCATGTGGCCTACAGCAGACGTGAGTTATGTCTGTCCTCCTGAAATCACCAGCATGACTTTCTATTCTAATACAGACTGGGTTTAACTAGTTAGTGCTGGTCAGGACTTCAAACTCTGTCAGAGCTCTTGGGTTTCTCACGTTTGCCATAATGATCTGTCTGACTGTAGTTCACAAGTGCATGCATATTTTTAAAAGGAGCGGGACAGGGTTATTACAGGTAATCACATCTCAAATTAAATCCATAAAAACACTGTATTCTTTACACTTAGAAGAATAAAATATTTCAGGATTATCACACAAGCAAGAGTGCTGTTGTTTCTGATCATCATCATCATCATTATCATCACAGCTGCACCAAAACACAGCGCAATTTTAAGTGTGATATTCATTTTATAGTAACAGTTCAATAAACAAGTTAATATTAACTAACACTATATTGCAAGGCACTTTAGCTTGTTTTTGCTCCACTATTTATAGTTTCATTCCTGATTGATTCACTGTTAAATCAACTGAGTAAATAATTCAGTTACTCACTCATAAAGACTGGTTGTGTCTGAAATTGCCCTATACCCTCACTTTAATAAATAAATGAACAAACATACACACAACACCTAATTCAACTTTTTTAATGC
>NW_015513478.1:4352-5213 GCF_001515645.1 Sinocyclocheilus grahami | reverse complement strand
GTGTGTGTGTGTGTGTGTGTGTGTGTGTGAGTGAGTGTGTGTGGTCTCTGCAGTGTGTGACGGCACGCTGGCAACATCTGAGGATTTAGCATCTCCATGCGATCATGAAGAAACCCGATGTGAGTGTGAAATTAAATATGTCCGACTTGCTCAAGGAACGGTTTGACCTTACATGAGCACGTTAGCACTGCTCACGCCTACCTATAATAGCACACAGCTGCCATGACCTTTGACCCCCTCACTCACGGCCTCAGGTAGCAACCAAACAAATGCTAAAGCAACTCTAAACTAATTCTGCCATCTGCAGTATAAAGATCAATGCATTATAAAAATGAAACCTGAATACGTTCACATGCACATGGTCTATTTCATCATGTCCTGCAATATATAAACACTACTGAAATTACAGTCATATTATGGATGAACGATGACAATTTCACAGAGTTCAGACTAAATCAAATTTACCAAAGAATAGAGAATACAGACAACTCTTTTTTTTTTTACCATTACAAAGTCTCAGTTCAACACAGTCATTAAGTTCATCAAAATAATCATAGCACTTTAATTTTTTTAGACTTTATTTGTTATTGTTTTAAAATATTAAAACAAGTTTAAATCCATCATATAAAATATTATACAATTTTACAACAATGATAATCTAAGCAAAGAGTGAAAATGGCAAAAATATAAACCATTTAAAAAAAATTAAGTACCCACATTTGAAGAAATGCATATATATAAATTTCAGTTTTAAGTTTAGGATACAGACATCTAATATTTTTAACCATAACTCTATCTTGGTTCATTATTACATTAATTTTCCTGTTCATCAAAATTATCATATGCATTTCCATTTTTTTT
>NW_015513478.1:2733-3087 GCF_001515645.1 Sinocyclocheilus grahami | reverse complement strand
ATAAACCAATAACTTTAAGTGTAATAATTTTAAGTACTTCAACATTTAAAATATAATTATATAATAAATATTGTAAATGTGTATGTAAATATTCTAATATTTTTGACTTTCGTGAGCTGTAAGCTCTAATCATCTAAATTAAAGCAAAAAAACTACTTTACATGCAATGAATCTAGAATGAATGAAAGTTTCACTTTTTGAAATAAGTTACAAAAAAAATTAACTTTTTTCAAAATATTCCAATTTTTTGAGATGCACCTATATAATATAAAAAAATATAAATATAAAACAGTAACTCTAATTCTTAATAAAAATATAATTTTAATATATAAAATTAGTTTCTATTCATGCATG
>NW_015513478.1:0-1291 GCF_001515645.1 Sinocyclocheilus grahami | reverse complement strand
CACAAAAGAAGATATTTTGAAGAATGCTGGTAACCAAACAGTTGCCGCTAGCCATTGACTTCCATAGTGTGGAAAAAAAATACTATGGAAGTCAATGGCTAGCGTCGACTGTTTGGTTACCAAAATATCTTCTTTTTTGCTCAATGAATGAAAGAAACTCAAACAGTGACATGAAGCTGCAAATGATGGCAAATTTTCATTTTAGGGTGAACTATCACTTTAAAGAGACAAAAACTTATTTTGAGGTATGAATATAAATTACATTTCTGGTTTATAATTAGATATGCAACCATAGGAAATAAAGGACATACGGTAAATGTTTATCATCTGAATCAGCAGATCCTAATGTCCACCAAACAAAAAATAAAAAATTATGTTGCATTGTATTTTTGTTTCCAATTTGTTTGCTCAGGCATGTTTTTGAATTGAAACCATTTTGAATAAAAATGTTTAAAATTAGTGGGTGTAAATGAGAATGAATGGGATTTCGTTTTTTGCAGATTTACTAATTTATTCAAAAATTGAATACATACAATGGCATATTCTCTAATGAATTAAATTTCAGTAAAATAAAATAGGCATAACTCAAAAAATACCAGGTTCGTAAAACCCTCCTGGTTGCTGAAAGGAGTATTGAGGAGTTTGGCATAATCAGAGCAATTAAGCGTTTTATTGTTCGTTTGTTTTTGTTTTTTTAAATTAGATTAAAAAATCTGCCAAATCAGACAACGGTTGGTGCTGTACAAACATGCAGGGGGGAAAAACGTGAATTATTAAATGATATCAGAGAGATGACCTCTGAAGATTGTGTCACGGTCAATAAGTCTCTAGAAATATCCAATAATTTGACCTTTTTCTGACAAGGCAAGGAACCACATGACATTCAGCTACTGCTACCGAAGGTCAATCAAGACACCAATAATGCATCAGCAACCACTGAATATCATGGAGGAAAATCAAACTGCAGAAAACATATTGAAAGCAGAGTGAACTCATCCTCCTGCTTGATAAGAAACCCTCACAATGTTTCTGACCTTTAAAAGAAAATTAACTCCTCACATTACTCAGACGGGTTAGTCAACTGACCTGTGTGTTAAAGTTAGGCTAACCAAGAGTAAATGATTAACCAGAGCGCAGGCCAGGCCTGTCAGCAATATCTAGCACATTTTCATATCACCTGCATTATAATGTAGAACTATGCAAAACCAGTGTGAGATATAAAACTTTATCCCTGTCATGTACTTACTGTAAAGCACCAGTTCAATGAGAAATAAACCTCAATGTTTAACTG
>NW_015513477.1:0-7186 GCF_001515645.1 Sinocyclocheilus grahami | reverse complement strand
TATGAAACACAGACCAAACAAATATTGGTTAAATCATTCATAAAAGCCATTATTACATAATTTGTTATACTGAAGTGGAATAGTTTAAGAAAGAATGATTTGCAAAGGTTTTTCAATAAAATATGTGTGGTGGAGCTTGTAAAATTAAAATTGAAAAGTGGGGCGTGTTGTCACATTATATGGAGTTGTGAAATCATACAATTTAATGGGATTTCAGTTAAATTTCATGAAATAACTAAAATGTAAAGTGTAACGTGCACTGCTGTTTAAAAGTTTACAAATATTTATTTATTTAAACTTTTTCTCTTATGTTTACCAGGGCTGCATTTATTTGATCAAAAATACAGTAAGATTGTAAAATATTATTTCAACTTAAAATAACTGGTTTCTATTTTAATATATTTTAAAATGCAATGTATTCATGTGATGGCAAAATATTTAGTGTTCACATGCTAAATTGGTGCTCAAGAAACATTTCTTATTATCAATGCTGAAAACTGTAAAATGTGAAACATTTAATCAGGATTCTTTCATGAATAGAGAAATAAAGAACAGCATTTCTTGAAATAGAAATCTTTTGTAACATCATCAATGTCCTTACTGTCATGTATTATCAAATTAATGAATCTTTGCTGAATAAATGAATCAATTTCTTTAAAAAAAATCATACTAACCCCAAATTTTTGAACAGTAGTGTATAAAAACCATTGCTTTAACAGACAGACAGCTACACTATTTAATGAATTGTATAAAATTACAGCAATTAAAATATATGACAATCTGCCCCATATAAATAGACAAATTGATCTCAAACTGAAATATATGGGGGTAAAAAATATTTGTTCTAAGAACACAGTTCAACATTTAGGTTAATAAAATCTACCTTCATAATATAGTTGACCCTTGCCTTATATGTCAGTGTTTTTTATTGTGTTTAAAAAAAGTTTAGTTTGGAAGACTGAAATATTGAACTTTGAAACCGGCATACAAAACCCCTGATAGAGAAAGCACATTTATGTAACTGGACTTTTGACTCAAGACCTTATAGTTATTGAAATAACTACCCTCACTCTCCTGTATGTGCTTACGCTTAAAATATACAATATACTATTGAAATGAACATGTTTGTAGATTCATATCTGTGGAGTTGCCACAGCATTACACTGATGTATTGTTAAAAGGTGCTTGATTATATTGTTAATGCCCTTTTGTTGTATTCACATCAAACAGAAAGCAGTTTTATCATAAGAAAAAACCTACAGGCTTCTGTGTTATCGTACCTGTTTTCGGTAGACATAACATGCTGCGATTGCAACCATAGTAGACTCCCCAAGGAAACCAGCCAGCAGGGATCCAACACCAAGTGTGGCTCCATGTACCCTGCACAAATTGAAGCACAGAAAGCTTTTAAATTCAGTCTAACGGATTTTATTATACAATTTGATGCACTGAAGTACAACGACTAATGACCTATATGCGAGTAGTGAGTACAGTCAAGCACAACACACTTACCCCATGTAAGGCAGCACTATGAGACTGGTAATGAGGACAATGATGCGGAGGACAGAGCTGGGCGCCAGGACAAAGGTCTTCTTCAGGGTCATGAGCCAACCAGTCAGGTGAGCACGAATCGTCACTGAGGATAAAAAACAGTACATGCAAAGCTGGTCTCAAGCAATCATGTGAAAACATATTTTACATCCCACTCATTGCTATAGTACTGTTATATCATAAAAGTGAAGTGCAATTAAATTGGATGGTTAAATTAAATACATTGTGGTTCTTTCTCTCTCAGTTTCTGTAGGCCTTGAGGCATTGTAAGTGAAGCATGACCACTCTTGACCTTTGACTTTTCAAAAGGCATTTTCAAAGAGCAACCTAAGACCATCTGTCCATTTGATAATGCACTGCACATCAGAACTTGAATCATGCATTTTTGAGAATGTGCAGCGACAGAACTTTGCAGAAAGGTCCGCAGATTTCCACAGAATTAGAACATGGGACATTCACAAAGTTCAATATAGACTACTACAAGGACACATTAATTTGATCAAAAGTGACAGTAGACATTTAAAATGAATTTAGAATGAATATTAGACTTGCACTTATTCATTTACTAACTACTTGTTTTCTTTAAAAAAATAACACTCGCTGGTAACACTTTACAATAAGGTTCTGTAGTTAACATTAGTTAACTACTTTAGTTAACATGAACTAAGCATGAACAATACTTCTACAGCATTTATTAATCTTAGTTAATGTTAATTTCAACAGTTACTACTGCATTATTAAAATCAAAGGTCGTGCTTGTTAACATTAGTTAATGCGCTGTGAATTAACATGAACTAACTATGAACAACTGTATTTTCATTAACTAACATTAACAAAGATTAATAAATACTGTAATAAATGTATTTTTCATTGTTTGTTCATGTTAGTTAATACATTAACTAACATTAACTAATGGAACCTTATTGTAAAGTGTTACCCACTCGCTTCTCTGTTCTTTTATCATATTCTATTTGTTTTCTTTTTATTTATTATACAATTAACAAAAAGCAAAAAAAGAGGCCTCTAACACTAGCTTGCTCTATTCTTTTTCTATTCTATCGGTTTTCTTTTTATTTATTATATAAACCTTGCCATGTGTATTATAGCACTTGTATATCATTGCTCTTTTGTTGATTTTGATTGCTTCCTTTGTCCTCATTTGTAAGTCGCTTTGGATAAAAGCATCTGCTAAATGACTAAATGTAAATGCAAATTTAAAATGCAACAAAAATGTCTATTTAAAAAAAATGCTGTTTTTGGAATTTTCAAAGAAAAATAAAAGAAAATCAGTTTCAAATATTAATCAGCACAACATTTTCAACATTAATAATAAGAAGAAATGACTCTTGAGTAGCAAATCAGCATATTATAATGATTTCTGAAAGATTATGTGACACTGAAGACTGGAGCAATGGATTCTGAAAACTCAGCTTTGCCATCACAGGAATAAATTACATTTTAAGATATTAAAATAGAAAACATTTATTTTAAATAAAAATGACTATTTTATTACTGTAAAAATAAATACAGCCTTGGTGAACAAAAACCAACCCCAAACGTTTTAAACAACAGTGTATGTCCTGTGTCTTACGACTTTATTAAATATTTTTGCTATTTTGATTATGCTTTTCTGATTTCATTAAGAGTGAAATATTATTTGTGAAAACTGTACTTTCTATGTACTTTCTACTGGATGCTAAAATAAGCATACAGTACATATGCCCCCCCCCCCAAAAAAAAATAATAAAGAATGTTTGTTTTTATGTAAATTGACTTAAAGTGCAATACCTGGAATGGGAAAGAAGGAGAAAATTCGTAATGGGATGACACACAGCTCAGCAAAGGCATGATCTACACCAATGATGTCCACCAGGATCCTCTCAGAAATGTGTGGTGCCCAGAACACCACAAAACAGAGCTGCACAGAGAAAGACACACTACCTGAATGGAGCTATCCAAACAAAGTAAAAGTAAAGTAAAGTAAAGTAAAATAAATCATAGTAAAATATAATGCAGTTAACAAGAAACAGGGTAAACAAAAAATAGGCTATTCTGGTTATTTCTGTGAAATGGCACTTTGGTTTTCCTGGTTAACTAGTGGAATATAATATCATAGTATACATGTTGATTTTAGATTCAGATCACATGTAAGCAAGCATATTATACTCACCCTGTTCACAGAGCTATCAAAACACTATCATTTACACTCATAACTGTTTATATCTACAGTGACTGAGTGGAGAAACGTCTTTGAAATATGGCTAACAGCACTGAAATGGGAAGTGTGTGCACAGATACGCATGACCAGACATGGTAGCACAAGAACTCAACACTTGCTGCAACCTCTTAACATCAATAACACAAACCAACCATCAATGATACATCATTTACAATCAAGTCCTGAGGGTTTCCAGCTTTTACAAAGCAAAATGTTAACACAGAATCTCGATGGCTTTGAGTGATTAATTAAAAAGCAAAGAAACCACAGTATTCATCCGTAGCAGTTCATTCATGCAACATTTTATTGAAGAGGAGAACATCTGGGCAAAACTATATATTGTTTAAGTAAGAGAGTAAACAGAAGCCTTGTTATATGAGTGACACGGACTCATACAATCATAATCTTTCCTCCATATCGCTGACAGAGAGGTGAAATTATGGCATAAAAATGATAGCTGTAGTGTAATACCATGAAGGCTTTAATCTAGGTCAGGAAGGGAAGGTCTGACCCTGTTACCGAGGCAGAGCGCATCAATTAATCATTTAGCCGGACTCTAAAAGCACTCACAATAACAAGACACACTATCTTAATGCGCTCCTTATGGCTTTACAACAACGTGTTTAGTAGCTTAATTTAATGTGAACAAATTAAGCTAGTGTGGGTTTAAATACTATACATGTAGACCTAAGGAAGAAGTTGTAAGTGGGACTTAAGCAACAGCACTCATACTACCCATATTCATAATGTATGGAACACATACTTTGTTAACGGTCACAAATTAAGATTCAAACCAAAAGTAGTACAGCAAGCTCTATCTACCACGCTTTTATCTTCCTGCTTTTCATATATGGGCTGCTACGACTTAAATCACCTGTTATATTCCTCAACTGTAAGTTGCTTTGGATAAAAGCGTCTTCCAAATGAATAAATGTAAATGTTAATGTAGATAGAAACCTCCTCCTCCTGATTGGCTGAACAAAGAATATGACCACGGCCCACGGTCACAATAAACTCATACAGCACCTTTGAACTCGCTGAACTTCAGTAACCGCTGTTACCAAAAATATGAAACAAGTGTTATTGAAGCCAGATGGCGACAGAGGAGAATTTGGATGAACTTACCGTTATAGAAAGAGCCAAACAAACAAAAGTGAAGCGCTTGATGTCGGACTTTGTCACAACTGTACCACTGTTGGCCAACTTGTTGCTTGGGTTATTCTGGAAAATAAGAACAAACACAAAGAGCAGATGTCAAGAAAGTAGTTCATTTCTTTTTCAGGATAAGTTTTGAGCATTTAGACTCTGCATATCATCAAAAAAATTTTTTAAAGAAAGCAATAAATGCATTAAATTGATCAAAAGTGACAGTAAAACATTCATGTTACAAAAAAATATATATTTTAAATAAATGTTGTTCATCAAAGAATCCTGAATAAATGCAGCACAACTGTTTTCAACATTGATAATAATAAGAAATCTTTCTTGAGCATCAAATCAGCATATTACAATGATTTCTGAGGATCATGTGACACTGAAGACTGGAGTAATGGGGGCTTAAAATTCGACTTTACCATCACAGGAATAAATTAAATTTGAAAACATATTAAAATAGAAAAGAAAATTTTAAATAATAATAACATTTCACAATGTTACAGGTTTGACTATATTTTTGATCAAATAAATGCAGCCTTGGCGAGTATAAGACACTTCTTTCTAAAGCATTAAAAATATATTACAGACCCCAAACTTTTGAACGGTAATATATATCATCTTCATCCATAAAATTATTAACTACAGTTGGCCAGACACCTGTGGCCAGAGAATGTCCCCTCACTTCCTGAAAACTTCCTAATTGTGGATCCTGCTGATCCTTTTGTGGATCCAAACATCCATAAATAACAGCACACTACTGTGCGCCTTTTTTAATTACAGTCTCTGGGACTCTAGCTGCAGCTCTGTCTCCATGAACCCACTCTATTTACCCCCCAAAAATAATTGCTTTGTCATGAAGTAGAACAAGATAATAGACACTGCAGTATTAGCACACAGAAAAGGTGGAAGATATAAACTAATTTTGTCATCCCTTAAAGGTATGAGACAAAGTTAGACAGTGTGGTATAAATAAAAAGCAAATAAACCACACTGACTCCTTTTCCTGATCTTTCAGGCAGGATACTGGGAGGAGAAGATGGAAAGCTGTCATTTTAACTTAAGTATATATGTGGAGGATGATTAGTATTAAGCATTCAGAGAACTGTATGATTAAGGATGAAAAAAGTGTTAGTTTAAGGTAAAACAACAACATTTACCTTGTCAAAAGCAGGGTAAACAGCTCTGAGTTCAGTGAGCCATCCATATGGCATATGACCCACTGGATATGTTGCTGTGAGAACTGCGACAGCCTGGAAAACAATAACATTAAACACCCACAATTTCATCTGTTTATAATGAATGTTTCTATTGTAGAGGAGCTGAGTGACGCAAAATATTTCTGACATCTAGGCACCAAACAACTAAACTGACAATAAAGCTTGTTTCGTCATTATAGTTATAAACCTATTTTAAGAGTATATTAAAGTAGGTTTGAGGGGGGAAAGTACAGCAATTTTAGCCTTCGGTGGTAAAGATGTCCCATAAAGCACAGGATGCAGATGAGATGCAATTATGCCACATTAACAACTATTATAAAATGAGTTTTATTCAGTGTTACTTTCGTATTATTTTTCATAGTAATATAGTATTTATTATTATTTTGAATTAGCTTTTAATTTTGTCATTTAAATCTTAGATGATGTTTATTAATTTTTAGTAGTAGTTTTTGTATTTTAAAAACATTTCTAATTAGCTTTAATTGTTTTTATCTCTGTGTTATTTTTTAGTAATTTTAGTACTTTAACTTAATTTTATTTCAGATAGTTGCCAGGGCAAAATTTGAAGGCATAGTTTTTCCATCATTATCAGATTTATATTTTATTTCGGCATTATTCCAATTACTGAAAACTATTTTTAAGAGTTTTAGTTTACAATAACAACTATTTTTATTCACTAGATGCATAATTAAAGATAGACACTATACATGCATTTTCCATTTCTGTAGTCTCAACTAAAATCATAATTGTCACAATTCTTATTAAAGTGCTGCTCTGTTTATACCTGATGACACTGCTTCACTTAAAATAAAATAGAAAAAATAAAAGAAAATGTTCCCCCATTCATTTCATTATATTTTCATAGCAAGGGAAGCTGAATTTCACTGTGAATGTATTGCTAAATTGAAATATCAACTGAATATTCACACATACGCTGTATCTAAATGACTGAAAATAATGATAGTGACTATAATTTGATATCTAAATACTGTAAAGGCAAGCGTGTTCTTGCCATGGGACACACTAACCTCTGTGGCAACTGTGC
>NW_015513476.1:5591-7187 GCF_001515645.1 Sinocyclocheilus grahami | reverse complement strand
AAATTGGCCATCTCTACTCTGTTTATTTGTCATTTTAGCCCTCACAATGATTAAATGCTCTGAGAATTCATGCCTGCAGAAGAGCAGAATATTTTCTCAAAGGCATCAGATATCAACACATCATGATATACTGTGTTTTTGGTCCTTGAAAGAAGACAAAGGAGATAGAAAACAACACTTGTGACCTACCAGAAGCACACAGGCCATCTGTATTCTCTCCAGCTCTTCCCCTGTTCTGTCTGTCTGTGCGGTGGCCTTTATGTGAATATATTTGTATTTTTAAGGTCGGCCAGTGAGAGATGAGTTTACTTAAACTCAGGTCTGGCCTTTGGAGAGCAGTAATTTCATGCCACCTGTTAGATGGTCAACACACAACAGCATGTGTTAGTGAGTGGCAGGCTGACCCGGGCTTGACCCGCGGGGCTCTTCATGGCTGAATGGTGACTGGGGCCCTTCCCCTGGTGGCCCCCTCTCTTAAACAGGCAGGGGACAGGTAATCAAAGCCAGGGCCCGTCCTCACCTTTCACTCCTCTCCCTGCAAAATAATGAAAGTTGCCCTCGTCCTGCGCCCCTGATAAAATAAGAACGCCGCTCCTAACATTTCCTCTCCTCGGTGCTGATAAAATGTATGGCATTTAGACAGTCAGTCGTGGCAGTGAAATCTCACCCGCATTCTTCGGTTGTCTCTCACTCCACTGTGCCTTTCCATTCTCTCTCCCTTTTGTGTCATCATTCTGGGAAAATATTCTAGATTGCTCGTGACAAATTAGTTATTTTAATTTATTTCAATTAGGATCATTGCATGCAGAAGTCAATAACCAACATTTCTCCTGTCTGTGCTGGATAATGAATCGTTGGAGACGTTATAAATGTTTGCAGGTGTGTAAACTGAGCACGCTGAATTTATGTTTGTCCAAACTCTTGTTCTTTCAGGACACCACCAGTGATGTGAGATCCGAATCCACCACTACGCCATACACCCCACTGCCACGAGGATCCAAAGACGTCCGGAACCACAAAGGTAGTGCTATTTAGACAAAAAAAGTGACAGTTGCATGGCAGGTATCTAAACACACGCACCCTCCATTGCTAATAGAAGCTGTGCAGAAGAGATGTTTCTGATGTGCTGGACTCTTTCACGCAGGCCACATTTATCATGCTCTTTTGTCTGTGCAATGCAAAGTGCTGTTTTTATGTCACGGCCACGGCGGTGGTACTTTCATGCGAGGTCAGCTGTGTGCCTCTCAGCCCCCCACCAAGGACAGATCTATTTCACAAAGGCTGACCTGCACCTCTCAAGTGATGTAGAGGAAAGCCCAGTGCTTTGTCAAAATCATGCTGCTTGAGAATAGTCCATTAAAAGGTGAACGGAGCTGACATATGAAATATTTTTTCTCCTCCTTAGATTTGGGCGAGCTGACACTCTCCATTTGTTATTTTTACGATACTGTACTGCAGCGTTAGATAACACAAGCCCTCATCTTTGTCCTTCGCCTCGTTTTATTCCTCTGCCTCTATTGTGCCATTTTTATTTATCTTGACTTATTGCCGATTCTATTTGCTTAATGCATCGGCTCTGACACTGTAACTCTTTAC
>NW_015513476.1:0-1599 GCF_001515645.1 Sinocyclocheilus grahami | reverse complement strand
AACTGTTGCTTTAAATATAAAGCTCCAGCTCTAAACCAAGCTACATGAGACAACGTTTGTCTTTCCACAGGCACAAATACATACAAAAATAAAGTGGAGCCACCGCATTCACCGCTGTCACATTCTAGATAGCCATATTAATAACAATCATCACGACAGGTCACACAACTGCCCTGGAACTTCATACATAATTGAAATGGAAAATATACAAATCCTCATATATGTCTCTGGACATTTTGAAGCAGCAACCACCACTTTTGAATTCCCATCATTCATCTTCACCGTGGTGAGCGAAGCAGAGGCCGTCGAGGGTGAAACCGTAGTCCTCCATCAGCCGTGTGCGCGCCGCCTTTAAATGCTCGAATTCTGGGCCCTGCTCCAGCTGAGTTGACTGTATTTTAAATGGCACACAACTAAACCCTTGAGGCAGGCAGCCTTCAAAGAGAAAATCTTAACTGAAGACCCCCCAGGGACCATGCACTTTTTTTCCACCTACAGTTTGCCGTCATTACGTCGCTGCTGATTTGTAGCCTTGAAACGGGACTGCATATGAAGAATAAACGACTTTACAGTCGTGGCACAACAAATAAACAAACATCTGGAACCGCTCAGAGGGCGCCATTAAAACAGTGCATTTCTTGCCCAAAATGTGAAAATTATGACAAATGTGCTGTCACAGAGGCTGGGAGAGGCCAGATGATGGAGCAGTGGGTGCTAAGCACTGACTTTTAGAGCTCAGCAGGACTGAGAGAGAATTACACCTGCTGTTTGTCTGCCTACCCTCCATTAACTTACATCTGGATAGCGTGCATCACTCAATTACCGAAGTCTGGATCCGCACCCGCATTGTTTAGCTAAAATGCCATGTTTAACATACAGCCCTAGACAGAGATATTTATGCCAGCAATCCTGTGTAATTGAGATAAATTTGATTGGTGCTGGTGATGTGCTATTGCTTGTCTCGTTTTACAGCCCAATGGATATGCAATAGCCCCAAGCTTTGCCTTTGGCAGAGTTGCCTCTTAATTATGGCCTGTCGAGCAGTTGTTCCTCTGCCGTTTTCTGAGCATGAGTTTGCATGTGTGCAAACTGCATATAACTGAATCCTGCAGGCCAAACTTCATGGTAAGCTTGTTGAGCCGCCATTCTCACTCCCAGACAGTGTGTGTCGATCCTTGAATGCAACTTTAGCATTTGATATTGGAAAAGTGCTTGTATGCTCAATGAGATTCTAAAGGATCTCTCGTGATGGTTGTAACAATAATGTTTTTCCCTTGATGAGTGTTATACTCAAACCGGCTCCAAACTTTGGCCCTGTCAGGCATTATGCTGACATTTTGATGGGGATTTTGGAATCCTGATTTATTGGCTGTCTTATTGGTATTTTTAGGAGACTGGTTATGACAAATTGATTTTTTTTTCTTTCCCTCCTTCTTTTAGTAACCACTGCGAATGTACTGAATGCGCAGAAATGGTCTACTGTATATCCTAAAATTGCATGAATATAGTTGCATTGTACTTTCAGTATTGAAATAATGATTAGGAATGCATGATATATCAATACCATATTGGTTATTAGCTGGCTGATATTCCCATGTT
>NW_015513475.1:5594-7188 GCF_001515645.1 Sinocyclocheilus grahami | reverse complement strand
GGGCTAGGTGATTATAAAAATAAAATTATACATAGATATATATGTAAAGCATCCATTTTTACATCTGAATGCCAAATTTATATATGATAATGTACATTTTGTATAGAGAGCTTGTTTGTCAGAGGATTCTCATGACGTAATATAGAACACTTACCCAATGTGCTTTTGAAACTCTGTTTATTATAACAGAGTTGGTGCAATTCTAATACTGCTTTTGTGATATTTTGTTGTAATAAAAAGCATTTACTTAATACTTTTTCTGAGATAAAAATCTCTTTATACTCTTGTCTTTTTTTTTCTCAAAACATTTATTTTATCTCACAGATGTATTTTTCAGAAGGAAATACTGTTGTCATTTGTAGATGGCCTATACATTTATATGTCATATGCACATTGTATACTACATATAGGAAGTTCCTTTATTTGGGGACTTTACAAGTTTGCCACCGTTTTGAACGAATTACTGTGCCGACAGCATTGAAATTAGTTTTTCGCTTTTCAGGTGTAGCTGTGTTACACACTACATTGTTTTTGCTGACATGTGAAAATAAATTTCCTATTATACGAGAACTTTGAGTGAGTACTTGATTGATTGATTGATTGATCCGTGTAGTACCTTTTCGTAGCAGTTCTGTCACTTAATGACTTATTAAAGGAACACGATCCCTTTTCTCATTAGTGCACGTTACATTATTACGCCATTAGGTGGCGACGAGTGAGTCATTAAATGTTCATTGATTTGTGCAACACAAAGCAAGGGACTTTATGAAACATTTAGTCATTGAATCATTTACTAAACCGATTTTGTTCATAAATGTGTATCGTTCTTGAAAGAAGCTACTGTGTCTTGCTCGGAAACGGTCACGCAACTGTCGATTCTGCTGTCATTCTTCTCGAACAAGCTGCTTTCGTTGGCGGACCAAAATGAGAATAAAAGTAACTCGCAACATTGTGTCTAAAATGTAATAACTTATTATTTATTGAACTGTTGTATGTAAGCAGTTATACTGTGATTCGACAACTTGTTTACAACACAGCAATGCATTCGGGGAAAAAAACGTTTTATACAGTCTATGGGAAAAACATTGTCATTGAAAGGGAAAAACAACTTGTTCAGGTGATATATAGTGCATTCACCATTTTAATGTTAGAGCGCAGAAATTTGTAACTTGAATGTGCTTCCAGTTATTTCAAATGGATCAAATCCGTATGTAACGTAGGTAACGGAGCATTCGCGCGATCACATCAGACCAACTTAAGTGATTAACAGCTTGCATCAGCTGCTTTTATAGTGTGTACATAGTCTAAAATTCATGGGTAATTTTATTTCAATCCCAACATTTTTTTTTTTTTTTTTAGTGTTGAAGTAGATTTTGTGTAAGCCTGCTCCTGGGACAGGACAGTCGCAACAACCCAGCGGTTGTAATATGCGCGGGTATTTGCATCCTCTGTTTAAGCTATAAAACAGTTTCTTTGCTGTAAATCATTTTAAAGGGATGGATGGGGATACGCAAACAACATATGCTATTCTGTGTCAGCTGCGTCACTTTTTCCTACGTTGTTGTGATTTGATCTGAACGGAAACAGCGTATCC
>NW_015513475.1:2346-3011 GCF_001515645.1 Sinocyclocheilus grahami | reverse complement strand
ACAACAGACAGGAACTTCAAGAGCCTAACTGGCTTTTTTATAACACGATTAGATTTTACCAAGTCAGTATTTAAAAGTCCATGAAAGGTCTAATAAAAGGTCTGTCTGTCTGTCTGTCCATCTATCTATCTGTCTGCCTGTCTGTCTGTCTACTGTCTGTCTATCTAGCTGTCTGTCTGTCTGTCTGTCTATCTATCTGTCTGTCTGTCTGTCTACTGTCTGTCATCTATCTATCTATCTATCTATCCATCTATCCATCTATCCTGCTGTCCATCTATCTATCTGCCTGTCTGTCTGTCTGTCTGTCTGTCTGTCTGTCTGTCTGTCTGTCTACTGTCCGTCTATCTGTCCGTCTATCTGTCTGTCTGTCTGTCTGTCTATCTATCTGTCTGTCTGTCTACTGTCCATCTATCTATCTGTCTGTCTGTCTGTCTGTCCGTCTACTGTCTGTCTGTCTATCTGTATCTATCTGTCTGTCTGTCTATCTATATCTATCTGTCTGTCTGTCTATCTATATCTATCTGCCTATCTATATATCTATATCTATCTGTCTGTCTGTCTATCTATATCTATCTGTCTGTCTGTCTGTCTACTGTCCGTCTATCTATCTGTCTGTCTGTCTGTCTACTGTCCGTCTATCTATCTGTCTGTCTGTCTGTCTGTCT
>NW_015513475.1:1835-2173 GCF_001515645.1 Sinocyclocheilus grahami | reverse complement strand
ATCTGTCTATCTGTCTGTCTGTCTGTCTGTCTGTCTGTCTCTCTGTCTGTCTGTCTATCTGTCTGTCTGTCTATCTATCTATCTATCTGTCTATCTGTCTGTCTGTCTTTCTGTCTACTGTCTGTCTATCTATCTATCTATCTGTCTGTCTGTCTACTGTCTATCTATCTGTCTGTCTGTCTGTCTGTCTACTGTCTGTCTGTCTATCTCTCTGTCTGTCTGTCTATCTATCTACTGTCTATCTATCTGTCTGTCTGTCTGTCTACTGTCCGTCTATCATCTATCTGTCTGTGTGTCTGTCTACTGTCTGTCTGTCTACTGCATCTGTTTGTTTACGC
>NW_015513475.1:0-1532 GCF_001515645.1 Sinocyclocheilus grahami | reverse complement strand
ATATATATATATATATATATATAGGCCTGTGTGTGTGTGTGTGTGAGACCCTGTCGACAGGTTCTCCAGCATGATTTAACCCTGAGCTATAAGAATGTGTTGATTCAGAGCATAGAGAAAATGCTTTAACCTGTGACACAGGCATACACAACAACATCACCGCTCATGACGAGGACGCAGGAGTAGCAGAACCAGTTCTGATAACACACACGTGTTTTTAGTGGTTGGAAGCGTAACTTTTAAGAAGAGCATATTTTAATTGAATACATTTGGCACGAGGTCAACTCTGGAAACTATTCATCATCTGTTGTTCTGACTGGGTAAGTAAACACATTTTTCCAACCTTCTTCTTGCACAAGTACTACCACCATATAGCTCTCTGTAGTATCTGAAACCTTGAAAGTTTGTTATCTATGTCCTTTAAAAGTTTTTATGGACTAGATTTCATGACAAAATAATAGCGTTAATCTCATGGAGATATATGGAAGATTGTGGATGTTTGACTGGCACATACTGTTTGAATCAGAGTGTCTGTGTGTATTGGAATGCAAAAGCGCTCCGTGGCCGAGGGGGACAGTAAAAGAGCTAATGACTTGGGAAAAAGGAGTGAATGAGACCCCCTGAAGAGTGTGAAAGCTAGCATTGAGAGGCAAATTCTGTCTTAAAATCCTTTGGCCTGGAAGCTCTGACAAAGCATCATGAGAAGGCGACCAAAGAAGAGCCTTAAAGCGAATTTCTAGATAAGTCCCATTCCTCCCCCGTCAAACTGGTTTCTTTACATTGTTTAGCTGTTATCTCAGCACTGACACTTACACACTAATAATACGCTCCAAACTGACTCTTCCTTTGATGGTCAAAACTCTGGTTTAAAAAACCCGTCATTGTTGATGAGCTTAATACTTCGAAATCTCTTAGTCTGAATGTTGTACCAAAATCTCACTTTTATGAATTTTGTCAACTGCATGCTCAACAGCTTTACTGTTCTCGAACTGTTGTTACCAATTCAGCTCTATTCACATTATTCCAATCAAAGTTAAGAAAGATAAGATCATAACATTCATCTGAAGTTTTTATGGGGATGTCATTGGCAATGATTTACACGGCGGGTGAAGTATAGGACATGCACACCATCAAGAATGGCTTAAAAAAGTTTACCTGTCGGTTTCTTAGTACGCAGAGGCCACTCTATGCAGTGATGCATTAAATATGATGTTTGCATATCAAATTACATAAGGGTTTTCTCAACCCTTATTAGCCACAGTCTGTTAATATTTCTAAGTAGCTTAAATCCTGATCAGATTAGATTCTTTGAACTTGGTAGTACATTTCAGTGTTTCAAGTCAAGTTTTCTAAGAACTGAATGTCATTTAAAACCACACACGATGGTGTGAGAGCTGTGTTGATTTCACAGTTATCAGACTTTTTCCTGTTCAATCAGTTGAGACCGGGATGCTGAAACAAATAAAGTTTTCATTGTTTAAGATCTTGATAAGCATCAACATTTATTCCAGTGACATAAGTCTTTTATATAG
>NW_015513474.1:2637-7188 GCF_001515645.1 Sinocyclocheilus grahami | reverse complement strand
AAGAGGAAAACAGGAGATTTAAGCCGGTTTTGTTTGTGGATGAAAGATATTGCACATAAAATATATATATATTCAAGAGATAACAATTTTGGCTTATCAAGTTGTTGCGCTTGTAACGTCGTAGATCACATGATAACGTCAACATGGCGGATGAAGTCCGGATCTCATTCATACTTAACGAGATTTGGCTGTAGAGTACCTACTCTTTTAGCGCTCGTTATGTAAGTACTTAATGAAATTAAGTACCTACTCATTGAGTAGGTGGTTTCGGACACAGCCGATGTTTTAACAACAAGCATGATCAGATAATCAACCAATTCAGCACAGGTGAAGCTCATCTAGTCTAGACCCAGAGACAGATCCCCAGTAAAGACCTTGTGACCTAGATGGCCATCAGGACAAGACCACAGGAACCAGATGACTCCTCTGCACAATCTGACTTTGCTGCAACCTAGAAATAAGCTGCTGGTTTTATCTGGCCAGAGGAGAATGGCACACTATTGACACACTATTTCCCGGTTTAATACTGTAAAGCTGCTTTGACACAATCGGCATTGTAAAAAGTGCTATGTAAATAATGGTGACTTCACTTGACTTCACAATGTGCTGATGCAGCATGGATGGACAGTGGGAAGCAAAGTTATATAGTTAAAAAAGTTTACAATATTAGTATTTTTCTGAAACACCTATGTAGCGTCTGGACCAATCAAACACAATTTTTCATTTGATTTAACAAATCAGTTATTCATTAGATTAACAAATCGTCACAGACCCCTCACCCAATAAACTGGGTGCCAGGATGTCTGCGAACGACACCAGGCCACCCCCCCAGTCCCCATGGCAACCAATGCTGATATCACTGGTTTTATGGCCCAAAGGAATGTGAGTAGAGAAAATCACTATCTTTTCCATAGGAAGAGACACAATGCACAGTAAAAATGGACTCTTCTCATAGGAAAACCTTTCTTTGAATGAACATGCATATCCTTCAGATCATTGTGTATGTTGTCTTTGATATTTTATACTGTTTTATGCAGGCTTATGATGGAACCTCTCGTTCCTGTCATCTTACCTATATGTAATCCTACCATGTTTAGTATATAGGAATTCATCATCTGATGATCTAAACGAGAGTAATATATTGCCTATGTACCAACATATAATATACAGTGTCCTGAGAATCTTTAGTAATTTCGATTCAAGTTTCATATGCAAATTACCACGCTTCCACACAAAGGGTCATAAAACTCCCCAGTATTTCCAAACTCTCACTTGGGATTTCAGCCTTTCTCATTGGACAAGCCCATCTTAAGAGGCGTGACTCTTCTCAGACCTTAAAGGCCTCACACCAGTGACCCGCCTTCAGTCTGCGGTTTGGTTGAATTCTGAGAAGATGAAAATGTGAGCTACAATGCTCTAGGACACCCTAAGTTTTGTGCCAGGCCTCGGGCCTCGACTTTCCATTCACCAAGATAATCTGACTCAAACTGGTTCTTTTCCATCAACCAACTTCAGCAAAGATCAACTTGGGCCTTCAGATTGCATCAGGAATCTCTGTCAGACAGACAAGACGTGCAAGTATCAAACTTAGTTTTATTAATTGATACATTAGGTATCAGTTTGAACTAAGAATCTGATGTTTCCTTCAGCCTGTAAATGTGCTGAATATCAAATGGTTCCATAACTTCATTATTTATTTCTCTCCTTTTTACTGATTAAGCTTTAACCCTTTTCCTATACCAACTGTATGTGTGTGTGCGTGTGTATGTGTATGTTAGACTAGTTTAAGTGTTTATGTAGTTAATAAAGTCTTACTTGTATCACACTTGACGTTGTTCATTATTTGCTCATAACTGGAGTCCCTTAGTCATGCAGATTTAGGCTACAGGCTCTGTGTAGAATTGTACAGTAAGACAGTTATTTCCCTTAACCAGGAAATTAACGTTCTTAGAATTGACAGACAGTTGACCCTGAGAGGTCAAGTAAATACTTACAGTGGATCTAAATATTTATAATTAATTATAACTAGTTATGATTAATTATTCATATTTCCCCGTGAGCTGATTCACTACACCTATTATTTCACTTTTGAAGATTCTGATTCATCCACTGCAGTCGTATGGGTTACTGTAGTGTTATTTTTGTGTGGTTTTTAAAATGTCAACTTTTGTCAACCATTCACTTGCATTACATGGACTCACAGAAGCATATTAACTCCGATTATCCTTTGGACTTCCAAGCCTATGGGCCCTAACATACACCAGGTGTTACGCAAGAGTTTTTTGCTAGTTTCAGCCCGACGCAGTTATCATTTTCACATCCAGCTCCACGTTTTTTAAATAGCAAATGCACTTACACCCATCTTGTTCGTCCATGGGTGTGCTAATCTGAAAAACAGGTGTGTTCAGGCGCATTGTTGGCGTGTTGCTATTTCGAGGCAACTGAAAATAATTGCATCATAGACCAACTAAAATCTGGTCTAAAGTCAATATTGCAGTATTGTTTTTATTTATTTAAAGGGCGCGTTAGTAATATTCACCTATAGGCGGATCCACAACTCGCGTACCCTCTGCTTATGTGCTTCAGTCCATGCGCTTAGATCGTTAAAATAGGGCCCTGTGAGTATATTGATCTTTGGTTGTGGGAAGGATAATATAAAATCAAAGTTCTGATTTTGTAAGACCCTAAATGTTCAGCAAATTTATTTCATAAGCCTAAAGTTGGTGGGAATAAATAGCTTACTATTTAAAAATGTATTCTGCTTTATGTACTGTACTCTATGAACTACAGTGAACTGTACAGTGATTGAATGGCATTCACTGCATCAGTGTAAACAGTATTTTGCGTGCCTTGCAATAATTTTCACTGGCCTCAAAATATTACGTTTGTTTGTTTTTAGCATATTTTATATTAGCCAAAAAAATATTTAAATGTCATGTTAAACCTAGTCTGTCATCTAGCTAGTTAACACTGCCTTGGTGAGACTAATAAAAGATCTAGCCAAACTTTGCAGTAGCTGAAGTAGTTAATTAGATACATTTAATATTATTATACTGAGAAAAACACACACGCATGCAGTTCAATCAATAGGGAAAAAGTGATTTTAATTTTCAACAGATCACAAGAAAAAATAATGTACTGTAGTCAAAGCACTGATACTTCCAGATGATTTAGAAAACAAAATGTATGTGCCTGCCCTACTTGAGCCCATAGATGTGACTTGTATACAAAGTGCTGCCTTGCTGAACTACTTGGAAAGAATCAAATAGGTGCATAAGATCCAGGTTAATGGATGTATATATTATAACAATCAAAAAATTTTAACAAGCTGAAGAAAGTTGTGGGTTAAATGGTCAAATCCTGCAACGTTTGAGCAAGCGTGAAAAATGGATGGTTGGACAGTTGATGTCAGATACTTTACATCTAATGTATCTGATGTTAATCTTTTATTTTCAGATATATCCTCTAGTCATTCAAAAAATTGCTAATTGCTTTCGCAGCATGAGTCAAACGAGTCTGGCGAGCTCTTAGGTCGCTGCGCCTTCTGCTGACATCAGGGTCCTCAGACAGGAGCTTCTGCAAATCTGGCTTTTCCAATAATTTCATTATGTCAATAGACAGGAGCCGAGCAGTCTCCTGCAACATGTAAAAGGTGATCATCAAGGGCAGTTGGTCAGCCAATCTCTGCACCACAATCTGAAAGAAAACAATTAGAGAAGTTACGTCCTCACACCACAAGCACAGTGCAATTTGTGTTACTGAAAACTAAGATCTACCTCATAATACGCCTCCAGCATTTGACTGTACTTGCATTGTTTGTCAAAGACAGGTAACTCCTTTTCTGAAAAAGTCTGGTTTGTTTTCTCACTCAAGACCTTCAGGAAAATGAGATCTTGAGTAAAGATCCCGTTTTCCATTTTAAACTGCTCTGAGATCCTCTGCTCTGCCTTTTCTTGTTGGTTAAGTTGAATGTCGTTGATTTTGTCCTATAGAATCAAGTAAGGAAGTACAAAGGAAAGAAAACTTGATCAAACTGGACTACAATCTTTTCATTATTTGAGGAGCAATTGAAATGCATTATTTACCTTAGTGGTGTTTTGAAGGACATGATAGTTCTGGAAACATTCACTCACCACGTCAGTGAATTGCTTAATGATGATATCTTCAGAAGAAATACAAAATGACAAATAGCCACGATTCACATATGCAAAACTATTACTCATTCAGTTCTAGATCTAATCTTTTGGTTTTATAATGGAGACTCTCCACAATGGCCACAAAGTCTTTAAACACAAATGTGTGATGGTACCTTTTATGGCATTGAGTAAATCAATGGATGGATCCTTAAGTTTGGCCACATGTTCCTGCAGAATCTTCTCAAAAACGATGTAGTTGCTGAAGCCAGGCAGTTCCCTCCCTCTGTAATTCTCGCTCAACTCTTTTGAATTGTTAACTTTTGGAAACAATATGGATTTCTTGTGAAATTAACTGACCTTTTAATTTTCATTAGAACTCTCTGCTTCTTAAATGTGAAAATATACTCACAGGATG
>NW_015513473.1:5342-7190 GCF_001515645.1 Sinocyclocheilus grahami | reverse complement strand
TGTGTGTGTGTGTGTGTGTGTTTTTTGTTTGTGTGTGTGTGTGTGATATTATCCCTTTTGTAGCTAAATTGTTTTCTTAAATTATACTGGCACATATTAAAATACATAATGCATGATGTAGACAGACATGACAAAACATCCATGGAAATCATGGAAATTTCCCATCATGCATCATGGCAGCAACATCATACCTACCAGGAATCTGCTGTATTTCTCATCTGATTAATAATGGTAGCCACTTCCAGTCCACAGCACATCTCTACAGGATGCCTGTGGTGTGATACGGGAGGCCAGTTGGGTTGTGGAGGTTAAGCATCCATTCAGGCAGTTGCGGCTGACACCGGAGATGAGGGAGGAGGGAAGTGAAAAGGTGAATTACAGCCTGCAGCACTACATAAGCATGATAAAAGACTAAAGACTACAGTGCAGGTTAAATAGATAGGTTAGAATAAAGATGACACAAGCTTTCATCTTTGATTATAATCATAATACAGGATTAACACTTCATGATGAGATTCCCCTCAAGAGCTTCAACCTAATGAGATCTGTTAATTGGCATATAATCATACTGAAACTTCTATGTTGTATTCAAGACGGCACAAAACAGACTTTTTCCCTTGTAAAAAATAACTAGTTATAAAAATAAAATCTGATCACCTGATATAAGACGTCACTTGAATGAGCTCAAAAGTATAAGACATTATAGGGCATTAAGTTAAGTAAATATAATATTTAGAATTATTAAGAATAGATACATAACTTGTTCTGGTACGATAGCTCTGCTAACCAGCAGCCTATTTGTGGTGTTTTGAACGTGCTGTAAAATGGTGATACCTCCAGTCACCTTACCAAACAGTACATAAAAAAATAAAATAGAAGTGAAATGAACCTTTCTAATCTTTCAGGCAACTGAACTAATTGCTTCCCAAAATGATTCACTCTTTCAAAGCTCTAGAAAAGCCTGCTGGTCACAACAATGTAAATGATGGTTTCTGCAGGTCTCAAAAAGTCTTAATTTGGTCTTAAAAAAAGAGCAGTTTAAGTTCATGTATGTGTGTGTTTCATCATATATGAAACACACACAAGTCAGAAGTGGCTCTCTATCTAATTATAATACTTCATGACAGACTAGCAGTCGTCCTGTACAGTTGAGTTCAAACAGCAGGGGTTTGCCGTGAAAAGGTTGTGAGTTCTAAAATTCACAGGTGTAAATTTGGTTATAGAATGTGGTTCTCACTCCTATAAATAACCAAGCTGTGTGTGAACGTAAGTCTATTAAGCAACATATTCTGCTGCTGTGTGAACCTGGCCTTGTACTGACACATCTAGTGAAGGTTTGGAGCTAAATCAAACCAAACTGTCTTAGAAAAAAGAAAAGAGATTTCTAAATATCGAAAAAGATTTCTAAAGCTTTCGAGCTATTTTTGCTTTGACATCTATTTGCAGGTATGTTTACTTGTTTTGCCTTTCTCAATTAGCTCCAAATCTCAGCTCTCTTGTTTTTCTCAACACGTTTTCGCTGTCACAGCGTTCCCACAGCACATGCTATGAATAGAAAAGGCCCAAACGCAGACACCAGGCGCCCACAATGCCTCTGTTCCTGTGCCTACCTTGCTCCAACAGACGGGAAGGTCAAGGAGGACATGGGCAGGGACTGTTTGTGGAGTCCTGGCAAGAATTGAATCAGATCACCAGCACATCGGCACCACAGCACAAATTAAGCTCCCCTGTTGCGCTGCTGAAGTATTTGTGAGTGAATTGATAAATGCCTTTCAAAGCAATTGAATTTTCCTCCAAACACACACAAACAAACACACACTGCTGAATTATGTATAGTCTCCTCCACCA
>NW_015513473.1:1804-3119 GCF_001515645.1 Sinocyclocheilus grahami | reverse complement strand
TATATATATATATATATATATATATATATATATATACACATTTATGTCACTTTATATATATATATAAATATACAGGTATATCACTTTGTGGAGACACAATGTCCAGCATGTGTGCCCATTTCAATATGGCCTGGTTATGGCCAACAAAAATTATTCTATAGTCCCAAGTTGGTTCCCAAAACATATTGGTTATAGGTTGTTTATTTTGTAAAAATCCAATATTTTTAAGATTTTATTGTGAACATAGTTATGCTCAGCAAGAATATTGGTCTAGTAATCCAGCAATTTGAATCACTGGAAAAATCATGAAAAACATCATGAAAACACATGAGTAGTATTTTACCATTTTTCATGGTGTATATAGTCCTGCAGTTACTAACAAAAATAACATTGACAAAATTGTATCGTTCATGTAAAGCATCAAGCACTGAGGGTGAGTAAATGATGACAGAATTATCTTCTTTTTTTTTTTTGGTGTATCCCTTCAAGGAATTTTCATGTAGTAAGATTAAGCCTTAAGACATACATTGACAATAATTAAAATTTCAACAGATTCAGATAGTAACCAAAAATTTTCACTGATGTCATCTACAACTACAAAAATCTTAAATAATGTACATTTTTACAGTGAATTTACATATATCTAGTTATGCTCAGCTAGAATATTGAACTGCTCCAGTAATCCAGTAATTTAGATGACTGGATAAATCATGAAAATCAGTAGGAAATCCATGGGTAGTATTTTTTTCTTCATAGGCCTACAGTTACTAACAAAAACGTTGTAACCAAAATGTTATCTCGTAAAGCCTGAAGCATTGTCACTGATCCTCCTGAGAGGAGATTGGCATGTTAGGTGAGTACTGTAAATCAAGAACGTATGGAGAGCAATCTCCATACAACACAGAGAAATCTTGTCAGCTCTGGATATGATGCAATAACCAGAAAGCTCCTCCATCCCTTGTGTATATAAGGCATGGCAGTTTTCAAAAGATTACTTTAGTACGATGTTGAGGAAGCTATGCAGATAAACAAAGCAATCGTGCTCATCTTGTTTTTGAATAAAATATGAAGAATACTGAAACACAGACAGCTTTGTTCAGCTTTATCATCAGCACGATGCTGAATGGGGTCAAAGCAAAACCAGATCGAGACCCTATAGATAGAACCAAACTAATGTGAAGAGGGAAAAAGATCTTTAAATTGTTGTAAAATGCAGTAATCAATTATTAACGCACTTATCTCCTTGAAATGATAATTTGCTGAGAAAAAAAACCAGTACCCTTTGTGAGCCCGCACAGGAGGCTTTTGGCACTAC
>NW_015513473.1:0-295 GCF_001515645.1 Sinocyclocheilus grahami | reverse complement strand
CAACCACCCGAAACACCCCAGAACACCTCAGCAACCACCTAGAACACTATGCCGACCACCCGGAACACCCCATAACACTATAACAACACCCAGAGCACCTCAGAAAAACTCCGCAACCAACCAGAACACTATACCAACCACCCGGAACACCCCAGAACACTACATCACCCACCCAAAACACCCTCAGCAATCATCCAGAACGAACACTACAGCAACCACCCAATACACCCTCAGCAACCATCCAGAACACTACAGCAACCACCCGGAACACCCCAGGCCAGAACACCTAAGGTTG
>NW_015513472.1:6344-7191 GCF_001515645.1 Sinocyclocheilus grahami | reverse complement strand
CTTGTCCGTCACGTCTGATGTTTGAGGATATGAAGTGTAACTAGCAGTTAGTTTGTACACAAAATTGCTCTCCCTACTAATTGTTACTATTAAGACCATAACAATTATTAGACTCAACACCACTGAATACCAGTTTCCAAAAGGCACATGTGTGACATCAGCAGCATGCAAATCACTGATTCCCTTGATTTCATTTTCTTAAGCTTTCCTTTCACAGTAAGTTCAGGACCTGTCACAATCCTAATAACAAACCTCTAGGATTTTGATCGCTAGGTTATCCTTTCCAGATTGGATAAGTGAGATGAATCAGCTTCTGATTGGTGTGTAAACCTCTAATTCGGTCCATGTCTTCTGCTGATAGTGTGAATCCAAAAACCTGTGAAGTAATTAAGAAGCTGAAAAATTAAATTTAAAAAACCCTGCAAATGAAACACTGAAACTGGTAGTTTAAAATTTTCTTTGAGATCATCCTTCATACTGTAACCTGTCAATATCCTGTACATAATTACTTTTGGATATAACACTATTTTTGATCATTTTGTTTTAAATCACAAACTAGAGCGACTGAGCCTCTGGCCGCTTTCCAAGCTCACCTGAACAGGTGGTCATTCCACATGAGTTGGGTCCCAGCTCACATGTCTCCCATCATGAAGCAAACTCAGCGCTGCCATGTCGGAATCATCCAAGCTGAACCCAAACACCTGAACAGCACAACATTATGAGTGCAGCTTCAAAAAAGGATGATCTCAAAGAGAAACTATTGATGGCTTCAGTCGTGATAAAATACAAACTGAAAAAAGTATTTTAAAGTTCCCCTATTATGGATTTTTGAAAATTACCTTTCATG
>NW_015513472.1:3896-4800 GCF_001515645.1 Sinocyclocheilus grahami | reverse complement strand
ATATATATATATATATATATATATATATATATATATAAATTGCACTGTTCAGCTAATTACAGTAAGGTTTAATATTATAATTTTGTATAACATTTTTTATAATGTTATTTTCTTTTGCATAAAAATTGCAGCTTTAAGATCGAGATACAAACTTACTTGGCAGTTTTCATGGACCCTTTCTGGTTTGGTGGACTTTGGAATTGTGACAACTCCGTGCTGAAATGAAATGTACAACTAAAATAAATGAGTAACATAACTGCTGCTTCTGATTTATACTTGCTTTACATTCTAGACAAGAAAAAAATATATCAAGAGCAAAACTCACAGTTGGAAGATGATCGTTGCATTACTGTAATGCGTAACAGACAGGATGCTTCACAAATATTACGAAACTATACAGTGACTCATAACCCGCTTTCAGCATACTTTCATATGAAGAGTAATAGATCTTAAGTTAATAGGAAACAGGGATTTAACATTTACAGCGTGAGGGTGAGTAGTTGATTTTCATTTTTGGGTGAACTATCCATATCAACAACTGGTGACGATCTACTGAAATGCAAACTGTACCTGGATACTCCAGCGTATGCATATTTGTGACGTGCTGCGGCCATATTTCTGGGCGAGCTCCATGACTGATGGATGAGTGAGAGCTTGACCTTTGGCCAAAGGACAGTAGCCTTCAAAAACAATATTCTCCTTCCGGCAATATTCAACCAGCTCCAGTGGCTGCTGGAAGGGATGAAACTCCACCTGCAAGTAAATCAAACACAGTGACAAGTTTTCATTTATATATACCCTTCTTTTCTGTAATTGTTTTCATTTGGACTAAAAAAATAACTGCTTTATTTGTAGTAATGGCATTGAAAAATAAAATTTACAAAAGTTTATGAAGGATTTTTTA
>NW_015513472.1:718-2776 GCF_001515645.1 Sinocyclocheilus grahami | reverse complement strand
TAAATTGTAGAATGAACCTAAAAGAGCATGAACCTTCATCATAAAGCTCCTCCAGAGCTCTCCACGTCTCTGATCGGACCTCACGACTGGAGACGCCTGGAACCATGCAGTCCGGCCAGTGCATCAGATAAAGGTCTGTGGAAAGAAGTTGATTCAAAAGGACTGTTTACAAAGAAATCTGGCACGTTTCGAGCCATAAAACTCTACCTTTGACTTAACAAGTCACGCATTTACCTAAATAATCAACCCCTAGCCTGGCACACGAGTCCCGGCAGGCTTGTTTGGTGCTCTGGTAGCCGTAATCTCCAGGCCATAGTTTGGTGGTGAGCCAGAGCTCCTCTCGTGGTACTCCACTATCAACCACAGCTTTCCCCAAAGCCTCTTCACAACCATAACGCTTGGCTGTGTCTATATGCCTTATGCCACACTCCTGTAGAGCACAGTGCACTGCTTCATGACTGTAACCTCCAACATGAGATGTTCCTGTGGAACAAGAGAGGACAGCAATTAAAAGACAGTAACTGTTACACAGTGTATAACTGTAGTGACAACAAAGAGATTTAACACTGCTAAAATTGAACAGTAATGCTTGTATGTTACCAATTTCGGCGTCACTAACAAAAACCTAGAAGCATGGGAATATTACCAAACACTGCCGTGACAAGCAATAAGTAGAAACACTTAGTTGTTGCATGCGAATGTCAGGAATGAGCTTGTTCTCACCTAAACCCAGAATGGGAATGTTGCGTCCATTGGACAGCGGTACAGTAGGACAGCTGCTGGGAACTGTCACCATATTGCAGTCTGCAGCTCAAGAGCTCCTCTGGAGACGCTTATTACATGACACAAAACGACTCGAGGTGTAACGTTAATCAGTAACGAAAACGGATAAGGCTAGAAGGGATACAGCTGCGGCTACTGGGCATGCGCAGATCAGTATAGCGTAATGTTGCCGTTTCAGTGATGCAGCTCGGTCGCTGGCTCACTACCGCTCTCTACAGGACAGAACGCGGGCGTTTCTGTAATATCGTGAAGTTGCGGATAAAATGGGGATACATTAAAACTACCTCAAAGGATCTACCAGTATTAAACTGTTCTCCGCTTTAAAGAAATGAGCGACGTTAACGAATCGTTCTTTTGAGTCGAATCTTTTTAGTGAACTGGTTGAACTTTGCCACGAAAGGGACAGAAGGGGATCATTCGGACATCGTTGACTCTCTGAATCAGTGAACCGACAATAAACACAATTATTAATTAAAAAAACGTGTCGAAATAGTAAATAAAAGCTATATATTTCTCCACCATCGATCTTTTGAATCGCGTTTTGAACCGGTTCTTTACAACGAACCGACTCACAGCTGTTCACTATAAGAGGCTCAGTGCGCCTGCGCGGGAAAGTAAACTTCCTTCTGGGATCTCATAAAATGGGAATATGAGGTACTTGTTGCTTTGTCTTGTTTCAGAATGTAAATATACTCATACGTGTTTGTCATGACAGATCTAGTGAGATTAATTTCTAAACGCATGCGTTAAATCGTCGCGTGGAGCGCTTGCTAGTCTTCCAGCCTTCAAGCATTAATCAGAATGTTTACGAGTCACACAATAATTTAAGTAACGTTACTTCAAACTCTTATCGTGCATGTATTGGCACATTACTCTTAGTTTGGTGTGTTTGCTCGATATGGAACTTTTTATTTGGGCTATTAAACAACTTTTAATGCATCTGGAACGTTTGGGGAATAGAACCTGAAAAGAAATGCTCACAGTGAAGTAGTATGAGAGTGCAATCAGTTATATATCTACCCTTTAATAAATTCCACCAATGAATCCAGACATGGATAATTCTGCAAATGCAGTAACAGGTTAAACTGATTCAAAATCACGTATGTCTCCAAATTGGACGGATTAAAGTCCCTGAGGTTTAATTGAATTGGTGTTATATTGTGATGAATAAGTGTTCCCTTTTTTGTGTTTTATTTATTTGAGCTGTGTATGTGTGTATATTCTTCAAAAATATGTTGTTGTTTTTTTTGTTCTAGTGAAGAACGAAAATCCTAC
>NW_015513472.1:0-560 GCF_001515645.1 Sinocyclocheilus grahami | reverse complement strand
TTGCCTAATAATGAGGACCGCAGCATTCTCCTCAAGCTCCGTCAGAGCTCCAACAACTCGCTCACTCTACTGGACCCCGAGGATAGTTTTACTATAATTATGCAAACCTATAACCGCACTGATATTCTCCTCAAGCTCCTCAACCATTATCAGGCTGTGCCTCACCTGCAGAGCATCATCATAGTGTGGAACAACCCTAGCGAGTCGCCACCCAGGAAACTGTGGGACGCCCTCGGCCCACACCCTGTGCCCATCATCTTCAAAGAGCAGAGCGTCAACAGAATGCGCAATCGCCTGCAGCCGCACCCCGAGATCAAGACTGATGGTGGGTGTGAGATTCTCAGATGAACGAGAGGTGATTCGTCAGATCATTGACCCAAAGATTTCTTAACCTAATCACCTTTTTCCATTTAGAGCCAATGACATATTGCACGCCATAAGAAAATAAATAATCTTTTAAAATCTCAATTAAGACACATGAGTGTACATATTTTTTTTTTTAAATGTATTTTTTATTCATTTAAAGGGGTCATATGATGCAATTTCAAGTTTTCCTTTCT
>NW_015513471.1:3994-7191 GCF_001515645.1 Sinocyclocheilus grahami | reverse complement strand
GTAACACTTTCTTTGTCAACTTATTCTACTGACCCTAAACCTACCGTAACAGTCTACTCTGACAGTTAGTAGACATGTAGTTGCAAATTAATGAGAATTAGTTGACATGTATTTTGACATGTAGTTACAAAGTTACTTATAGTTAGTAGAATGTCTAAAGTGGACTATCGAAATAAAGTGTAACCATACTTTTTAATAATTCCTTAACCTTGAGTATGAGCAACAGTCTAGCATAAGCTAGCAACCGTCACTAATCAGGCTTTGATTGCATGTACTGTATAAATGGTGTAGGACTGCATTTTTAATTGTTGTAACAATTTTAGTCTTTGTTGCTGTCACAATTTTATCTCAATCAAAGTAAAATGTTGCTAAACAGCAGGAATAGCAAATCCCCTTTAAACTGACTGGCACAAACCTCCAGGCTAAATCACACTAATAAATCTTTCTCTAAATACGTCTTCCTGTCTAGCTGCCAGATTTCTTTTCTTACCCTAAAGCATAAAGAAATAAGAGAAGATAGATAGAGGAAACTCTGTTTCATTCTTACCCATGCATAACGCTGCTCTGTGAGAGATTTGGTCTTATAGCAGTGAATAGTCTTCTGCATTCACACCATTTGGAGCCCTCGCATTCATCATTGGACCACTAAAATTACATGGAAATATGTTCCTACGTAGTTGGATGGGGTTTTTAAGACTGTAGAAAACCCATGCATTGTCTCCCAATTCTATTTCGAGTTCCCTGCATTGTTGTGCAATGATAAATAAACAATCTACTGCGTCTGTCTTTCTGTCTAATTTGCAGAGGAGTGAAAGTAATTGTAACAAGCTGCCTGTTTGCTGGTAACGACTGGCAGTGGATTCAGATGCCACCTTTAATGAACGCCGAATTTCTGCCCCGATGCTGGAAGGTCACGGTGTAAGATAAATGTCAAGGATATCATTATGTGAGAGCAGCAGAAATGAGACACGTATTTCTCCAGTGTGTTTATAAATTAGAGAGTTTGAGCTTCAAATCATCATATACTGCCTGCATGCCATATAACCACTGTAGAGTATGAAAATGTTAGGAATTAAGTTCCCTGACAATGTTAGGAAATAAGTCTGATGGATAATTTACATTGAAATGAAAGAACACTGATTTCTTGAAATTTTACATGAAATCCAAATTGATTTCTTAATGCATATTCCTGGTCTAATTGTGAACAATTCGGTGCACATTATTCCAAGTAATCCAATCACACAAAATTGCAAAATATCTTTGTAATCTTTAATCCAAATGTAATAACTTGTTCTTCCTCTGAAATTACTTTCTGTCTTACTTTATTGACATCACTTAAAGAAGTATTCTGGTTTCAATACAAGCTCAAGTAAAAGAGATTTATGGCATAATGTTGCTTACCATCAAATTTCGACTTATGTTGAGGCATTTATAAGCAAAGTGGAATTTTTTGGAATATTTAAAAGCAGAATTGTGAAGCTTATTTTATAAAGGCACTTGCATAAATTCTTCTATTAAAATTTGTTAGTTGAGCGGTAAAGTTGTTGTAGTTTTAGCTGTTGTGTTGTTGCAAAATAGGATATAACTTTGCAAAGGAAAGCTTAGTAAACCGTTTTAATGCATATACCTGGTATAACTTTAAGTAATTCTGTGCATGTTCATTCCAAATAATCCATATTTCCCAATATTCCAAACTATTTGGTAATCTTTTTGTAATCAAAACGTAATAATTGCTCTTCGTCTGAAATAACTTTCTGTTTAAATCACTTAAAGGAATATTCCAGGTTCACTGCAAGTTTGACAGATTTGAACATTTATGGCATAACGGTGAGTTCTACAAAAATAATTTTGAATAAAAAACATAAAGTCAAGGTTACAGTGAGGCATTTACAATGGAAGTGAAGAGGCAAAAATGTGAAGCTTATAATTTTCTAAAAGCACTTGCATTAATTCTTCTATATAGGTAGAATTTGTGTAGTAGTTGAGCTGTAATGTTGTTCTTGTCAGTTTTACAATCATTTTGGGGTTTTAGCTGTTGTGTTGTAATGTCGATAAAGCTGTAAAAATTGATATAACTACCAGGAAATTATTATTGTGTAAATTTAACACATATATAGTTTATATTTTGTGGTTATACTATTTATACAATGAGTATTCTATTCTCATTTATATTGTGCCTCACTGTAATTCAGATTTGTGCTTTTTTAAAGAAGACAACATTTATTTTTGTGGTAATCAATATTATGCCATAATATATGGTTTTAACAAAAGATGCATTCATGTCTCCATTTTGTTAATGAATCCACTTTTACCACCCAGTAAATTCTTAATAGGTAAAATAAAACTGCCCTCATATTTATTCTCAGTGAATGTCCTGTTTCACTTGAAAATGTCACATTAAAGAGGTAAAATCTGTTGCGAACAGAGATTCACATTGACTTTTAGGTTTTTTGAATGATAAACAACTTTGATTCGGTTTTGGCTCTTATGTGACACAAAGTGTCCATATCCTCCGTGCAGTCGGGCTACATGCTGAAAGCGAGATCCAATCTGAAATTGCAAACGATGTCCTGATCTCCTCTAAAAAAGGGGCTTTAATAACCCTGAAGAGTCCTTAGAGAGGAGTAAGATCTTATAAAAGTGCAGAAAATCCCATACCCCATCATAGACCTCTCCTTCGTAATTACCAGATCTGCCCCTTCTAAAAGGTGAAGGACGCTCTCTTCTGAACACTCCACGATGTGGGCCAGTTAAGTTTCAGCTAGACTATTTTATGGCCATTCTGTGTATATTAATAATCTTTAATGACTAATTGGATTAATTCAGTCCATCTTAGCAAGCGGTATCCACTGCAGAACATTAAACTAAAAAGATGATTAAAAGGAGAACTTGATAAAAAGATGTAATTTGAAAAGTAGCAATGGTCAAGCAGTTGTAATTATTACTCTCACTTCTCACAGTCATAGTTAATTTTTAATAATAAGAATAGATTTGTTTCTGGTTTGAAGTCATTGAACATAACCTGTACTTGACTGCAGCAACATGATATAAAAACAGCCAAAATGGCAGCGGCAAGCAGTTCAAGGTAATTAAAGAACAACATCAACACATTTCAGTATATGATATGTTGTTTTATTCCAGACATAGTTTACTTTACTTTAAGTCATTTAGCAGACGCTTTTATCCAAAGCAACTTA
>NW_015513471.1:814-1546 GCF_001515645.1 Sinocyclocheilus grahami | reverse complement strand
GATGGGAGTGCCTGTTTGTGGCATTATTTCTGCATTTCCTGTCGGGGGTATTGAACCACCTTGTGTTTGTAGATTGGGGGCAACCTCCACTTTTAATGAATTGTTTACCAAGCGCGCCTTGTTGCACATCGCTTCTGATGTTTGCTGAAAGCTGACAGAGAAAGCTGAAAGCTGCCTGCTTTGTTCCATTCCAGGTTTCTTGTAATCGTGAACATAAAACAGAAGCAGTGAGAATCTTGAAACCAAGATGAGATATGTGGGATGAATCGGATATCTTTGATAACTTTTCAGCTAAATATTTAAAAACCTTGGAGATGTTGCCAGCTTTTCTTCACTAAATGTCTGGATCTCCTGCCAGCTGATGACACCTGTGTTATGACATATTGTGGAAACAACTTTACAGTGGCTGGATGTAATCACATAACTTTAACTCTGTAAAATCTAATTTTCTGATAAAAATCTAATAATAGAGAAAAATCGAGAAAAATCTAATTAAATGAAATAAAACTGTCTATTGAATCTTTAGACAAAATGTCTAATATGTCTATAGCAACTAAATTGTATCATATTTGATACATCAGGCTTTAAGGTAAATATTAATTGTAACAGCAGTGCAGTTTAATTGAATTTGAGATCTTTGAAGCATTTCTGTATATTTCTATTCATTTGTTTATTTCTGCCATTTTCTGAATTTTGGGTAACACTTTATTTCGATAGTACACTTTAGACATT
>NW_015513471.1:0-480 GCF_001515645.1 Sinocyclocheilus grahami | reverse complement strand
TAGAATGTCTAAAGTGGACTATCGAAATAAAGTGTAACCGAATTTTGTTTCAATGCCAATAAAGGAAGAAAGCACATTTTTAATGAATATTAGTATTAATATAAATATAGAAATATAGGATAAGATGTACTAGTCAAATAAAAATAAATAAAAATGAAAAGTGTTACTGATACTTTATTGACCTAGTTAAGAAAATTGGTCTTGGGCCCAAATACATATTTAAAATATATAAAATATGTATAACAAAAACTTTATTATAAAAAGAAAAAGAAAAAAAATATAGAAATATCAGTTCCTATGCTCTTAATCTTAATAAAATTATATTTTAAGTTTTGATTCGTTTAGTTTATTGATGAAATTATTCAAGCATTTTTATTGTGGTGGCCATGATACATCATAAAGATACGTAGTAGATTTTAAACAGATACAGATAAGGTAATGATCATGTTAATGGCCATGTCAAATGATGCATGTGGATCC
>NW_015513470.1:6096-7192 GCF_001515645.1 Sinocyclocheilus grahami | reverse complement strand
TGGTTGTCGGGGCATTGCTAGTGACTGTGGTGACTGGCTGTTTTAATGTATTGTTGGTTGCCAGGGCATTGCTATAAAGTGACTGTGGTGACTGGTTGTTTTTAATGTGCTGTAATGCAATTGCTGTGTTGTCATGGATGGTTGCCAAGGCATTGCTATACAGTTACTGTGGCTACTGGTTGTTTTTAGTTTGCTGTCATGTAGTTGCTGTGGATTTTTTGAGTGGTTTCCAGGGTGTTGCCATAAAGTTAAGGTGTCTAATTTATGTGCTATTATGCAGTTGCGAGAGTGTTGTGGGTGGTTGCCAAGGAGTCGCTTACTGGTTGTTTTTAGTGTGCTGTTATGCGGTTGCTAGGGTGTTCAGTGTGGTTGCCAAGTGGTTTCTTAATATCTTAAGTGAAAAGAGTCCAGTCAGTGGCTTAAATCAAATGCTAACTTTTTCTCTCAGTTATCATCAATCATCTCAATACTGAAGTGAATGCCGTTTCATGTTGAGTTTAGCTGTCGCCCATATTAGACTTGCTTGATGTTTATTTTTAGTTCAGCTCAGGATCAGAGTTTGTTTGAAATATAAGGAGGTGTTTCAAAGGTTTTTCTTTTTTCTTTTCGTTTTTTGATGTGTTTTGTATATATAATCCAGCATTGAGTATGAATCAGCTGTCAGAGTCTTTTTAATTCGAAACGCACACAGTAATTCTCACCACAGTAAATCTTGAGGGCCATTGTTTTTATCACTCTGAGATAATAAAAACATTGTATAATTGAGGTTGAATGAATGATGTATTAATTTGGACAGATTTGTCTTTTTATTTTATTCATATTGTGTAAAGCACTGTTTTCATAGAGTAATCAGTCCATTCGCAGTGAATACATCACCTGAAAACTAATCCCACTGCTAGCTGATGTTTTAGAGAACTTTAAAGCTCAAGATAGTGTTTTAACAAAAATATGAGTGTTTTTAAACCTTGTACTGTTATCAGCGCGAGACGGGCAGTTAAAGAGAGAGAGAGAAGGAGGATACTGGATAAGAACTTGTGCATCTTCTCCCTCCTCTGCAGCCCAGCGTGTCTCTCTGCTCGCTGGGTAATTATCTCAG
>NW_015513470.1:4846-5463 GCF_001515645.1 Sinocyclocheilus grahami | reverse complement strand
ACCTTAGCCTTTGTAGTATACAGCTGTGTAAATGTTGTATAACTGTATTTATGCTGCAGCATTAAACAATTTGTTTAAAGACACTTAAATGCCACTTCAGAAGCGCTTCCGTGCCACCTTTGCAGTGTAAATTTGGCAAATGTATTCTAGTTCATTGCTTGCATTGTTCGGCAGCATTTGCTGCGCTGCCTTTACATTTTCAGCCATCACAGAACAGCTGTGTAATGATGCAATGCAGCATAAAAACCAGACTAAATTATGCTTGCTTTGACTCACCTCAGTCCCTGGTATGAGAGTATACAGTTGTAATTGCTGTGTAAATGCATTTATGCCACCTAAGTAGCATCAAACAGTCTGTGTAAAAACACCTAGAAGCGCTTCTGTGCCACCTTTGCAGAGTAAATTTGGCATAAGTATTAAGTGCATCATGCTGAAGCATTTTATGTGCTGTCTTTTCACAGCTGAGTTAAGGCTGCTCTGTGCCTGCCAAAAAATAGTGTAAATTTAGTGTAAAGACACAATGCAGCATAAAAGCCAGACTAAATGTTGCCTGCTCTGACCCACCTCAGTCCCTCATATCAGATTGTACAGTTGTAATTGCTGTGTAAATGCATTTA
>NW_015513470.1:0-892 GCF_001515645.1 Sinocyclocheilus grahami | reverse complement strand
AATACTAGACGTTTATGATTTTCAGATGCTGAAGTGAGTCTGACAGCTCGCTGTGTTTGCTAATCGACACAAAACGGGACGAGTTGACCGCTGAAAATTACTACAACAATAAAAAAACCCACACACACATTTTCTTATTTTATTTCAGCTAGTTGACAAAGCAAGATCTCTCATTTTCATTTAGTTTGAACTGATAAACTAAAATAACTCAAACTGAAATAAAACTTAATAGAAATTAAAAAAACTAAAACCAATAGAAATGACAAAGCACAAAATCACTAAAACTTTGTGAAATGAATCTAAACTAAATCTAACTATAAGTAAGAACTATAATAGTATCTCAAATATACTAAAATAACACTGATTACATTAATTATAAAAACTGGTTAGGAATTGAGAGGATTCCTGTAACAACGACATCTTCATCATCTTCATCTTCATCATCTTCATCTTCATCGCCCGGTCTGTATTTTACAGTCAGTCAGCCAAACCGATCTGCGCTGCTGTCCGACGTGAGCAACTGCTGTTTCCCAAAGTAGAAGCTCATGCATTTTTTAATTTTAGAAAGATTACATCTCAGAAAGTTCATTTGATTTATGAGCTGCAATATTTCATGCACATACATTTTTCAGGCAACTGTGCCCTAATTTCAGTCTCGGATCAGAGAGGTTTCTCTGTCTGCTCTGATGCCATGTACAGTAGATACAAAATATGAAGATGTCTTGATATTTTCCAGCCTTTGGCTGTATTTATTATACAGTATCACTGTTTAAAAGGGCTGTTTTTGTCCAATCAGAGGAGCTGTCTTTTCAATCAAACAGCAATTGTTTTTTACAAATTAAAATTAAAATACAAATACAAAAAAATACAAATATTTAAAGCATATAGTAAA
>NW_015513469.1:6792-7194 GCF_001515645.1 Sinocyclocheilus grahami | reverse complement strand
TTTGAACATGTTCATATGTTGAATATCTATGCTAAAAATGTATATATATTTCTCTTTTCTAGCTTGTTGCCTAATTTAGTCGTCTAATAAACCTGGCATTGTATAATACGATTATTGTTGGCTCTTTAGTCAAATTGCTTTCGCTTATAATGTAAATAGTAAATAGATTATATATTGGTTCATATTTTGAAACCTAACAAGCTTCATTTTGGGAAATGTTTTAAAATCATTCAATCGTTTGTTAGTTTAATAATTTGTTAATAATTTATGCCACTTATTTCACAGCAGCACATAACACAAATAATTTTTAAGTGTCTGCAAATGCAAAACTGTACAATCTGAAATTTAATGCAAAAATGCACGATGTACAAATATTTTTGCAATTGCTTTCTGTCTCAAACG
>NW_015513469.1:3930-4730 GCF_001515645.1 Sinocyclocheilus grahami | reverse complement strand
TACTCCCTTGAGTAATTATTATCTTTGACATTTACAATAAATGGTAATCTTACAGAATAGAACTCAAACTTGACCAGCATGCATTTTATAGTTCCATCACTACTGTCACACTGATTCACACTGCATCAGGCGAAAAAACGTTTTTGCACTTTTTTGATCTCTAAACACATGGTGCGTTGTGATCCACTAAGTGTATCGCTTTGGTGGAAAAAAGATTGGAAATGTAAATAGGCTACTCCTGTTAATGCATGTGAAAACATTAAGCTTTCATTTAATATTAAAGTCTCTTTGAAATTATTTACCAAGCAAGCAATTGATTAAGAAATGGCACTGACTAAATGCAACAGAAACTTAATTTTGGCAAAGTTATCGAACAAAACTCTTTTAAAGACTTTCAAGGTAAAACAGAAGCATACAAAAATATTTAATGGCAGTTGGCTTATTTACTTGAATGGAGTACTAATTTTTACAGTCGCTTAAAGAATTTAAGCTTGACAGTAAGTTAATTACTGGACACAGTGGAGAGAAAATGACACTTCATTTTCACCTGTCAACAGAAATGACTACTAAATAAAGAAGCATCAATCAGATTAAATTCACATGATTATAACCTAGTATTTACCTAGAAACATGTGCATGTATTCACTGTACTGACACTCAAACTTTATACAGGGGGGTCAAGCAGAGGTGCTGTAACATTAGGACGGTTCCAAGGACCCTGATCAGCCCGGAACACAATTTCACAATTAGCGGGGAGTCCCTGAGCCAATATACTGTCCAGGGGGGCCAGAAAACCTAGC
>NW_015513469.1:1768-2609 GCF_001515645.1 Sinocyclocheilus grahami | reverse complement strand
GGGGGGGGGGGGGGGGGGGGTTCTGCTTACCCTGACACTTCAGTCCCACCTCAAATGGATGACAGCGTGACGGTAGGCCTTTGTTTGCCATCGCCCAAAAAATCAATAGCCTACACTTAGCCTACACTGCGGTGAAGCTAAAACTTCATGATTTATAGCTCGTGAAGATAGGCGTCTGCAGCAAAAATGTCAGCCTTCATGGCCAAAAGGTCTGGCCGTGCTCTCAAAGTGAGACAGCAATGAGACAGCAAAGAGACACAGACGAGATGCTTTGCTAGTCTGAGTTCTCAGAGCTTTATGAAAAAACAACAAGACCTTTTCACAAGATTATGCACATTTAAATGAAATGTACTCAAGAATGCATGCATATTTAGTGAATTTGATCCCAGCTAACAAAAACATGTTCTAAGAACATTTGCTAACATCCACATTAAGTTATGAAAATGTTATTTCTGATTGCCTTTTAAACGTCCAAAACGTTATTTTTTTATGTTTTGAGAACATTTTTTTATTGGTTATGTGAACATTAGGGGAACATTTAATTCTTTCATTTTGAAAACACTATGAGACTAATGCACTTGAATGTTCTCTCAACTTTTAAAACACCCATTTTTATATTTAAAGAACGTTTCTCTTACGAAATGTTACTCTTGTTCCCTGTTAGCTGATCCTTAAAGGACTTCTGAGAATAATGGTCGAGAAAATGTTCCAAAAATGTGTTCAAAAACGAATGTTGTGTCATGAACATTATAAACACTGTCACAATGTTCTCTGCTAACTTTAGAAAAACATTCAGCAAATATTAATAACGTCATAAAGTACATTCTACTTTCTACATTCT
>NW_015513469.1:0-335 GCF_001515645.1 Sinocyclocheilus grahami | reverse complement strand
AGTATACTAGTAGCACACTTGAATAAACTTCTTTTTCGTAAGGGTATGTGCAAAGAGAAAGACTGGACTGATTTCATGTTTCCAATATAAGCCTGTGGATTCTTGATATGTGAGCCAATGATTTGCTGTCGGATTAAAACAAAGCAAATGTTATTTTCTGCAGCATGCATACAGGTGAATGTTGTTCAAGTTTATATTTAGCAAAACAGTGCCACCCGGAGTGTGTGATGGGAATTACACCTCCTGTTGCTGCATCAATAGATGGTGCTATTGCACGAAGTATCAGGTCTGTTACTGCAGGACAGCTTGAGCTCTGGAGGTGGACTGAAATGATC
>NW_015513468.1:6790-7194 GCF_001515645.1 Sinocyclocheilus grahami | reverse complement strand
TACAGCAGCCTAATATTTCATTTGTATCTTTGTCTTATTGCATGCCATTTCTTTCTTTCTTAATTTTACAGGGTTCGTACGGTCATGAAAAACCTGGGAAAGTCATGGAATTTTAAAACCCCAATTTCCAGGCCTGGAAAAGTTTTGGAAAAATAAATAAACCCAGAAAGTTTTGGAAAAGTCATTGAAATTTATTTCACAAAACTCTGTATAATAGAATTGTGTTTAATCAGGTCCTGAATTTCGGTGCGGGATTGCGCATAGGTTATATCGCATAGTTTTACTCATTCCCGCAGCTTTTGACTTTAAAATGATGGATATTCACACATTTATTCAGTAGCCTATAGCATGTAGGTTTGATGAGTAAATAATCAAACCTACAGACTGAGTCCAGTCCACACAGA
>NW_015513468.1:6335-6571 GCF_001515645.1 Sinocyclocheilus grahami | reverse complement strand
TCAGAAAATTTTATTATTTATTTGCACATCTTTTTAAGCCATTCGGTACTCGCGCGCTCCAGAGGCGGTGCGCAGTCACATCCAAAGTGCGCTCGTGCGTATATGAGTATTGAGTTTGCTACCAAATAAGCTCAGCAGAACCCTGCATGGGCCTCAAACATATGCCCTAGTCCGGCCCTTATCCGACTGTTCCAAGTCCGACTGGAGCCCGTGTCTTTTTTCTCTTTCTTCCCCAA
>NW_015513468.1:4137-5111 GCF_001515645.1 Sinocyclocheilus grahami | reverse complement strand
GAATCCTCTGAAAACCAAGATGTGGGCTACTGTACGTGTCGTGATGACAGCAGAGTTTATAGGTGTGTGTAAATGTAGGATGCGCTCTTGTTTGTAGGTTGTTTGGACGTGCACCAGACAGACCTCTTTGGTCTATGCATTGGGTCTTGCTGTATTTTTTGTGTTATATTATTGAGCATTGCATTTTCAAGTCTCTCATACTGACCTTGTGACATGGGTCCATCTTTATTGTTGAGCCCTGATGAATAATATTCCTGAAATAATAGTTTTGGAGATTTTTTAAGCCTGTAACTCATATTAATTAACAAAGCAAAGGCTTCGCTGCTCTGCTTTGGTTCAAATGTCGTGTCTGGCCCGTTTGTTTCGCTCTGTACATAAGATAAATAAGCTTAAGAGGCTCTGCATTGTGTAGAGCTGAGTACACATCAGAACAGAGTGCAAACAAAATGATGATGATAACGATGATGATGGTGGTGTGATCTTTGACCCCTCACCATATGGGTGGCTCTGTGTCTCTTGCAGTCAGGGAGCTCTGTGGACGAGGTGCTGTTGGACTGTCTCGCAGCACTGCTGGCCTGTTTGAAGCATATACACTTCTACTTCCAGGTCATCCCTCCCTCTTCCCCCAACCTTTGATTTCCCCCTACAACACGTCCCCTGCTCGTGTGTCTCACTGCACCTCCTCCAGCTCCCTTTGAGAAGCCCATCAAAGGCAGCGTTGTAGCTATTCTAAACCTTCACGTATGTGTGTTATACACTTGAATGGCTAACTCTCTCTGTCTTTCTAGAGTCTGTCTATTACCAAACCGCTTGCAGTGATCTTTCGTGATTGTGTAATTCGATGTGCAAATTGTGCTTATGTGACATTCAACATTTAACAGAAATGTAGCTTTGATAAGATATCCCAGACCAGGGAAACATACTCTCAGTAATAAGTACAGTGGGGAAAAAAAGTATTTAGTCAGCCACCAATT
>NW_015513468.1:2173-2754 GCF_001515645.1 Sinocyclocheilus grahami | reverse complement strand
TTGGTGGCTGACTAAATACTTTTTTGCCCCACTGTATATGCTATCAACAGATCTGTCATTTTCAAATCTGACTCCTTTACCAAATCCTGATGGTGATCCCAAAGAGCTTGCTTATTGGTGGAATTGTTTGGCATTACATAAGCAGCAGTGTTTCCATTGGTCTGCTGAAACGCAGTCTGTCGTTTCCTCTCTTCTGACTTCTGTGGTTCATGTGACCTTACCCAGCAGACATTGCAGCGTGCCATCATGAATGCAATCGCTATGCAGTTTGCACCATGTACCATGCAAGTGTACGATTTCCGCATACAGTATTAAAACTGTCAGTCAATTGTTACATTGGTGAGCCATTTGCCAGCCATTTATTAACATTATAAATGGTTACATGATTCATACAGTCAAGCACACAAAGTATATGCTGTGTACTGTTTTTACATTTTCTATTTTAAATAATAATAAAATGTTTAGAGATAGCAGAGAGTATGAAATAGTCGGGAATAGACAGTAGAATCTTTTGAGATTTTCAGTATTTTTAGATGGTGACCTATGAGCTGTAGTCAGAAATATGAATTGGTATAAAAAAA
>NW_015513468.1:0-1255 GCF_001515645.1 Sinocyclocheilus grahami | reverse complement strand
TGAAGGATCATGTGAAACTGAAGACTGGAGTAATGGCTGCTGAAATTTAGCTTTGCCATGACAGGAATAAATTACATTAAAAAAAAAAAGTTTAAATAGAAAACAGTACATTTAAATTGTAATAATATTTGGTGTGTGTAAATTACTTCTTTCAAAAACAATAAAAAAATCTTACAAACCCAAACTTTTGAATGGTAGTGTATCTAGAAGATTTAAAGCAATAGTAATCCACAATTATTTTATTTTATTTTATTTTATTTTGCATATAATTACTCTGTTGTTTACTGTTTGAGGAATAGTTTCAGCCCTATAGTGTGTGCTTATATTTTCTGATTAGGGCTGCCATTGAAGTTTTAAACTAGGTTAATTACATGATGTGCCGATTAATATAATTAATCGCAAATTAATCACACATCAATTTTGGCTGAGAAAGTACCCCAAAAAGAATAAGTCGTTATTGTGTTAAATGAGAAATGCATTGAACAGATGTTACAAAAAGTAGCTTTAGAATGAAATATATATTGCATGTAATGTAAGATGACGTCTAGGTCTGGGCCAGGGCGGGTGCGTTAAATGCTTTAATAATTTTAACGTTATTTGTTTGAAAATTAGTTGCACCAAGTTAACATGTTAAATCAACAGCCATAGTTCTGTTGTGTTCTTGCCGGAGAGTGTCTGATTGTCTCTGCCTTGTGTGAGAGAGAATATAAGTGTGTACATTTACTGACCTCTGATCCTGCCTCTGTCCTCTCTTTGCTCACTCTGCCTAAAGGTGAAGGGAGAGTGGGTAAGTCGAGGTTTCTGCTTCTCATGCACTTTTTTTTTTCTTTTCTAGTTTGTCTTTGATGTTCTTTGTTTTGTTCATCTGTCACTGAGCTCAAACAGACCCTGTACAGAGATCATAATATGTGGCCACATGTCTGTTTTTGAGTCTTTTGCAAGATTTCAGAGGCTTTGCAGTGTTTGCCATTAGCTCACTCATAGAGATGTCAATGATACCTCTGGGATGCAATGACCATTTATTCCATTTCCTGTATTAAATCAACAAAGTGATTCATTTGCATCACTGTGCTCTGTGCATTCCAGTTTATGTGTTTCTCTGATGTATATAAAGATGCTGAGGTTCCCTGTGATTCTTTATCACCCAGTTATGTTTCTCATTTGTTTTCTGTTGTGTTTCTCTTTTCAGGTGGATGAGTCTCAGACAGGTGAACCTGGATGGTTAGGAGGAGAGATTAAAGGGAAGACTGGCTGG